>NC_084742.1:6096944-6224185 GCF_033978785.1 Entelurus aequoreus | reverse complement strand
ATATATATATATATATAAATATACATATATATATATATATATATATATGTATATATATATGTATATATATATTCAATCAATCAATCAATGTTTATTTATATAGCCCTAAATCACAAGTGTCTCAAAGGGCTGCACAAGCCACAACGACATCCTCAGTACAGAGCCCACATACGGGCAAGAAAAACTCACCCCAGTGGAACGTCAATGTGAATGACTATGAGAAACCTTGGAGAGGACCGCATATGTAAATCATTTATTTGTGTTCAGAACTGCAGTTAGGTTTCAAAAGAGAAGACAATAAAACTACATGGACAGAGTTTTTCTTCTTTACGATTAATTTTTAACTACTGTAAAACACCTATTTAAAGCACAAGCAAATATGGGGCAGATGTAACCATGGAAACTCATTTAAAAGGCCCAACCTCAATGCTATCTGGTGTTCCAGGATCCATAAAGAGAGAGCCTCTGGAGTCCTCCCTTCTTACATGGCCGTTAAGGGTGGGCGGGCCTGCATGCAACAACATGTCAGTCACGTGTTTGTTCCTGTCAGCACAATAATCAGCTACGCCCTTTAAATAAACATTCCTGTCATTTCAACTTGTCACTTGAGTGATGTTATGGACATGATGTCTCTTTACTCACCATGATCTCGCTCTATGGCGGTGCTGATTCTCCTGCTGTCTGCAGAACTGTTTGACAAGAGGTCATCTCTCGAGCCCTGCAAGCAATAAAGTTAACATTGCCTTAAAAAAAACCAACTAGAAATATGTCTCAGAATTAGGAGAGGGAAACCAGGGACTGACATTGAGAATCAGTCCGGGGCTGGAAATGTATGGCTGGGCGGACAGCTGCTTCAGGTTCTGGTAGAGGAGCTCAAACAGAGGCAGGTAGAGCAAACAGATCCTGGCCTGCTGGTTCTAAAACAACAGATAACTTGATATTAGCAGACCACCTCTGCTGTTTTCTTAAGGGCAGTGAACACATCATTTAACTTAATAAAATACGCAATCAAAGAAATGATGATTTAAAGGACTACTGAAACCCACTACTACCGACCACGCAGTCTGATAGTTTATATATCAATGATGAAATCTTAACATTGCAACACATGCCAATATGGCCGGGTTAACTTATAAAGTGCAATTTTAAATTTCCCGGGAAACTTCTGGTTGAAAACGTCTATGCATGATGACGTTTGCGCGTGACGTAGATGGTTGAAGCAGAAGTATTCGGACACATTGTATCACAATACAAACAGCTCTGTTTTCATCGCAAAATTCCACAGTATTCTGGACATCTGTGTTGGTGAATCTTTTGCAATTTGTTTAATGAACAATGGAGACTGCAAAGAAGAAAGCTGTAGGTGGGATCGGTGTATTAGCGGCTGGCTGCAGCAACACAAACAGGAGGACTTTGAGTTGGATAGCAGACACGCTATCCGACGCTAGCCACCGACCGCATCGATGATCGGGTGAAGTCCTTCGTCGCGCCGTCGATCACTGGAACGCAGGTGAGCACGGGTGTTGATGAGCAGATGAGGGCTGGCGTAGGTGGAGCGCTAATGTTTTTATCATAGCTCTGACGAGGTCCCGTAGCTAAGTAAGCTTCAATGGCGTCATTAGCAATAGCATTGCTAGGCTTTGACAGGCGGCACAGCATTAACTGTGTGGTTACAGGTCCAGTGTTTGGTTCGGTGTCTCCTGATAGTAGTATTGTTGATCTTCTGTCTATCCTTCCAGTCAGGGGCTTATTTCTTTTGTTTCTATCTGCATTTAAGCACGATGCTATCATGTTAGCTCCGTAGCTAAAGTGCTTCACCGATGTATTGTCGTGGAGATAAAAGTCACTGTGAATGTCCATTTTGCGTTCTCGACTCTCATTTTCAAGAGGATATAGTATCCGAGGTGGTTTAAAATACAAATCCGTGATCCACAATAGAAAAAGGAGAAAGTGTGGAATCCAATGAGCCCTTTTACCTAAGTTATGGTCAGAGCGAAAAAAGATACGTCCTGCACTGCACTCTAGTCCTTCACTCTCACGTTCCTCATCCACAAATCTTTCATCCTCGCTCAAATTAATGGGGTAATCGTCGCTTTCTCTGTCCGAATCGCTCTCGCTGCTGGTGTAAACAATGGGGAAATGTGAGGCGCCCTTCAACCTGCGACGTCACGCTACTTCCGGTACAGGCAAGGCTTTTTTTATCAGCGACCAAAAGTTGCGAACGTTATCGTCGATGTTCTCTACTAAATCCTTTCAGCAAAAATATGGCAATATCGCGAAATGATCAAGTATGACACATAGAATGGATCTGCTATCCCCGTTGAAATAAAACAAAATCATTTCAGTAGGCCTTTAAGCTATGAGTGTGATTATTGAGCTACAGGTCCATGTCGCCCACCTTGAAAGCCGTGTAGCGGTTGTCCATGGCGTGTTTTATCAGCAGGTTCTTGAGGACGCCTACGGCTAGCTGTTGGACCTCGGGGCCCTGCTGCAGGGCTGCCGCCACCTCCCGGAGCAGCAGGCCAACCAAGAAGTGGTTACGGCAGTAGTCCTCAGTCAGACTGAACTCAAGACTCTGCTCTGTGATCGGGCCCAAAACAGGAAGTGTCAGAACATTGTTATGCAGTGGAGTACAATATTACTAAACAAATAACAAGGTCAAACTTTCTTTCTTTGTCACTCACTTATATATAAAATATTAGTTCCAACATCATTTTACAATAATTAGTATTTCATTTAAAAAATATTGTACCCAGATGCCAATAATTTGACTTACATAATTTTTCAAAACTAACCACTACGTTAATTGACCTACATGGTTAAAATATTGTTAATGTACAAAAGAAAGAACAACAGTAGAGTTTCATTATATATTTCCTCATGCAGGAAATGTATAATTTTATAATGTTTGCACTGTAAGCAAACAGTCATAATTCAGCAGTGGTCAAAGAGAAGCGACTGTGTGCAATGCCACCATGTGTTAATATCAAAACAGGCAGTGCATCCTGGGAAGTACCCACAAACAATCATTATCTCTAATGATAGTGCAAGAGACAGGTTAAGAAAAATAATTAATTTAATTACTCATCGAGAGAGTCAGTTCCCACAGAAGCAATGCTCCTCTAGTCTGCAACACGCAAGCATTAACTTGAGCAATAGCATCGTGCACCGGGCGAGTGGTAGTTAATGGACGGGCGGCGGTAGAGTGCAGGGTACAGGGAGAGACAGACGGTGTTGTGAGCGTCACCTACCTACAGGACCAAAAAGCTCCGTCGAATACAGAATAAAATCTGACCACAAGCAAAAAGGGGGAGGGGGTACATTAAAAGTAATTGGGGGTGAAACGATCCATGCAACATTTAAATAAAATGTGAACATTACAATTGTGACTACAGGCTGGCTGAATCATGTGAACTGTATATAGAATCAAATGCAAATTCATACAAAAATGTTTTTTGCAATGGACTGTACACACGTTCCCAATGAGGTGGCCAGTCGAACTGTTAAGAGGGGATCAGTGTGTGGGATGCAGGTGAAAAAGGGAGGAGACAGAGGTGCTGTGGGCACTAATTAAACCGGTAAGCGTGTTTAGAGGCCTTCATACCTTGCACCCTCTGCAGCTTAGTGCGCCCAAAGGCCATAGGCAGGTTGAGGGGGATGAAGTGCTCGTGGTTGCACACCGCCATCAGAAAGTCAAACTTCATTTCGGTCAGCACCTGTGGTTGACATGCATGCATGAGCACGCTCTCAAAGACTAAACCAATCTGTGTGTTTGCACACCTTTGGGTCTTTGAGAGTAAAGTGGCACATGTAGTGGTTGACCAGAGTAAATGCAAACCCTCTGTTCATGAAGGTCAGACACCTCTGAGGAGGGAGGAGAAATAAGATCAATCAATCAATGTTTATTTATATAGCCCTAAATCACAAGTGTCTCAAAGGGCTGTACAAGCCACAATATGCTGCAAGTTGTTTCCACATGCAGTTGGTGTGCACACCTTGATGAAATTGGCCAAGCTCAGGTTGACACAGCGTGCTTCCTCAGGGATCTCCATGTGGCGAATGGTGATATGAGGCATGATGGACAGCACCAGGGACTGCAGAGCTTGGTAGAATGTGTCTGGGAAGCGCTGGGCCCGCGGCATCTGGCATGAGATTGGTAGAGACCATGTCAAGCGTTTAAGTGCACAAATGACGTGCAACTGATTGTATTCAGAGGTTTTAAACACCAACCTTCATGCGGTTGTCCTCTTGTAGATACTGGGCCATGGATTTGGCCATTATTTCGAAGAAAAACCATGAGTACTATAGAAAAATAAAAGCAATTTTGATCATTTCCTGATTAAAATGTTAAAACATTTAACTGGAAAATAAATCAAAAGGTAAGAATACCTACCCATTAATTAAAACTAAGAGAAAAAAAAGATTAAAAAAAAAACTAAGTTGCACACAATTAAAAAAACGCTGCTGAAAATATTTAATCGGTTTGAGTCAACAATAAATGTCATGAATGTGGATCGCACGGTGATTAGTGGCTTACGGTCAGCCTCACAGTCAGAAGATCGAGGCTTCAAATTTCTGTTTAGGCAACTCTTTGTGGATATGGCATGTTCTTGCTGTGCATGCTCTGGATTTTTTACTACTTCAAGCATGTTAGGTTAAATGGAGACCCTAAATCAGACCTGGGCAATTATTTTGACTCCTAGTCACATTGATAGAAAACAAATGCATCTGCGGACCAGTGTGTGTGTGTGTTGATATACACTAATGCAAAAACTAACACAAAAATATCCACCGTAATTTCCGGACTATAAGCCGCACCTGACTATAAGCCGCACCAGCTAAATTTAGGGGAAAATACAGATTGCTCCATATATAAGCCGCACCCGACTATAAGCCGCAGGGTTTTGATGTGTAATTACCGTAGTATATATGGGTTCCTGCTACCACGAAAGGGGATTGTCGGGACAGAGATGACTGTTTGGGAACGCGAAGCGTCCCATTTATTTACAATAAATCTTTCAATCATTCAATCAAACTTTCACATGTTTGACATGGCGAACAGCATTCGTGCAGAGTAGAAATAATACAACGGTGCAAAGTAATACAAAGTGCTCGCCTGTACGTTATCAAAATAACCAGCCTACCGGTATATGAAAAGTCAGTCTTTAATCATTGTGTCATCGTCTTCCTCCTGCGTACTAAAACCACCGAAATCCTCTTCGTCGGTGTCGGAGAAGAACAGGCCGTAAATAAGCTGCACCCTTGTATAAGCCGCAGGGACCAGAACGAGGGGAAAAAGTAGCGGCTTATAGTCCGGAAATTACGGTAAATAGAATGCTGAAAAATAAAATACCTTGCGGCAGACCACCTCAAAAAACTGAATGGAATTTGAGTTTTTCACTGAATTAGACACCCAGAATGTACACTAAAATAAAAAAATTGTGATTTTCAATATTAACAATGTACAACAAAACACTGGATATTAAGAACGACCCTCAGACCACCTCCTTGATCCTTTACAATCAAGCAAAAACGTAAAAAACATGGCGAAACATAAACACATAGGGTAAAAAAACACCCACAATCAAATATATCACTTTCTGCTTTGTTGTAAAAATATGCTTCCGCAACTGTCCCTTATTGTGCTGTAAATAACTGTTTCGTGCCTCGTCTACATGGAGATGCTGTGACGTGGCATACCGTAATAACCCATATGTCACTCAAACGCATGTACCCTGTGATTGATTGTAGACAAGTCTAGGGTGTACCCAGCCTCTCACACTAAAGTCAGCTGGAATAAGCCCCAGTTTACTGGGAAAGTGTGCCACCCGCTGTTTACTATTAGTACAACAGGCACCTTGAGCAGCTTGTTGCTGGTGTTGAAATCTGCCGTCTGCTTAAGAATGGACGTGACCGCCGTAGCCAGCACCTCATGAGTGTACGCAGTTTTTCCAGGTATAAGCTTGGTTGACACAAACACGTACTGAGAAGAGAGAGAGAGAGAAAATATTTAATGGGCATTTATTATTTGTGGGACGCAGAAGCAGGTGAGAAGCCAAATACCTTGACAAAAGAACGCAGGTAGTTTTCCAGCCCTTCCTCGTGACATCTCGAGACTACATGTATGACAACGCTGCAGAGACACAGAAGGCCATCATCACGATCAAATGCAAACATAATACACACAAATGATCAACTGACTGACCGAAGAGAGTTGACCGCAATCTGCTGGGCTTCCTTGGTGGCTGCTGATAGCACCTCAAACAGCTGCATCAGCACTACAGGCAAAAAGTTGATCATGACGTGTGTCTCCATGGCGTGCAGGCACTAAGGGTGAAAGGATGATCTAAACTATAAGAAGCTAGTGCATATTAATTTCTAATCCATAATGATTCCCAAATCATCTAACCTTAAGGTATTTGATTAGCTCTGCCTGGTTGCTTTCTGATGTGGTCCTCATGAGCTGACAATGCAGGAAGAACTTGTGGAGATGTAGGTCCTAAGGAGGAAACAAAAAAAAACACATTTTCCCCGTGTTGCCATGTAAATAGGTAAATATCTGAACTGATGGTGTCACCTGAGCATATATTGTTGATGCAACACGACTTCTCATTTTGAACAGTGGCTTTGCATTTTCAACCCACTTGATATCCGGCTGCAACAAGAAGACCAAAAGTGTCATTTTTCATCATATTTTGCTCACACGCTGCTTATGAAACATGCTACAGTATCTCAGAGTGTTGTGCAAAAGTGACTTTTTATGAGCAACAAAAGGTGAGAACTATCTATCATCATCCATGAACTATCTATCATCATCCATCATCACTTGTTTGCTCCACTTTCTAGAGAAAGAGACGCTCAAACGTTGCTTTTAAAGTTGTGTCTTTCCATGAGGTCATGAGGAAAGAACTTCCCTCCTCATGGACATGATACCTTTGACTCGCCCCTAGCTAGATGAGCCCACCAAAAGCCTGATATACGAACATGTGCTAAATAAAAAGTGTGAAGTAAAAAACGGTGTCCATTATTAATGGGTGTGTTGCGTGTGATCTACTAAGACTGCATGTACAATTGATAACAAGTGGTGCAGACTGACATATCTAAATAAGGTTTGTGCGTGTACTATGCGGCTATCACCACGAAACACTCATTTACTGCAAATTCATGTTATCATGCTCTCCAACTTGTGCTGTTTTGCAATGTTGTTGAACAAACAGCACACATCTTTAATATATACTATCTTTTCTGCAAAATAGCTTCGCAATCTATACAACGAGAAACTATTTTTAGCAAGCCGATGGTGTGCTCTTTAGGGAGGCGCACAGAATAGCAGCGCATTCATGCATCTGGAATGAGCTAAACGCAAAAAAATTCATATTGCAAGACTTTTTTTTTTATATATTGGAAATATATAAAAATATTTCTCAAATGAAAAAACTAACAGCATTAAAAAAACACCAGGAGACATTAAAACGCATAAAACAATTTTATTTTAATCAGCCCCTTTAAGGGGAACTGTACTTTTTTGGAATTCTGCCTATCATTCACAATCCTTATGTAAGACAAGCACACATCATATGTTTTATTTTTTTTATGCATTCTAAATAGTAAATACATGCGAGTAAAAGTCAGCTTACAAAAGAGTCTAAGGGAGTCGCTCTATCTTGCCTATTAAGCACTTCAAAAGACATCCAAACACTTACATAAATGTTTTATATACATGCTGTAAGTTTATACGTAATGTAGTAACACGTATAATAACATGTAATATGTATGTATTTTGATCATTTTAAGCATGCAGAAATGCATTAATTCCATAGACTCCTCACAACTTTAACTTTTTTCCTTCAACTACAACACTGACTACAACTCATGTAGACTACATGAGAGCCAACAAAAATAAATAAACATCACTTACTGTACAATGTCTGCTCTCACCGGGATGTCGACTGTTAGGATTTTTATATATTCTCGTTTAGATGAAAAATGACTTATAATCTTCGCAGAGAAAAAAGTGGGTGGAACGAAGCGTCTTTTCAGGTCTTTCTCGCCATCTCAGTTTCTAAGTTTGCTGTCAAAGTGTACCAACTTCTCAGCTTATGTTCTCATCATTTTAATATTAGGCGAGAGACTAAGATTTATAATCTAAAATAAAAATTCACAAGCACCGAGGCGAGAAAGCAGCTCACCAGATGATTATTTTAAAACAGGAGCATAAGGAAGTAACCTCTCTCGGATTATTGCGCCTCTAAATGTAGGTCATTAACGTTAGCACTTATAATAACAATATCGCTAATACTTGGTCAATATTCAGGTCACGAGATGTAAGTATTGTTACCGCTTTTTGGATGGTTATTTAATGGGCTTTATGGTTGCAATAGATACAATGACGTCATGGCTCCCATTGGCCCCATTGGAAGCTGACTTTCATTTACGTTTATTTCATTAATTAGAATGCATCAAAAAAGAAAAACATATGTGGTCTTGTCTCACATAAGGATTGTGAATGATAGGCAGAATTCCAAAAAAAAGTGTACTTCCCTTATAAATCATGCAGCAGCTACAGTATATCATTATAAAATGATATTGCTGAATAGGTTTTTTATTTCCGACAGTTCAAATATGTTGACTTGCACATGTAGGACAATGTATTCTCTGTCCAGCTGTCTTTGCAGTGCGATTCCATCCTCTCACAGCCATTTCTGCGTACCTCTGCCTGTCCTTTCTAAACGTACTAAATAAAGACGTAAAATAGCGCCCGCAGGACGGTTTTAGTTTTGATAAATCACATTGCACATTCTGCATCATTATATTTGCATCTTCTCCTCCCAGTATTCTGCGCATATATTCCTCAGTTTTTCATGAAGACAGAAACGCTGATTGCGCTCCCTATTTTCCTCACCTAATGATATGAAAGCATGTGATAATCACAAAGATTATTATCAAGTCTTACGTCAGGCTAATTATAAAAATTAATAGTAATCAAATAAACTGCAAAAGAAGGGACTCACACAAACTGCTAAAAACATTTTTTAAAGTGCAAATGAAATTACAGCGTCACCACTTAAGGCATAATTTCTGCGCTTAAGAAACGTTCAAATGTTCAAAATAAACTCAAACTCAATGTTGTTAGCTCAAAAGTTCTTCTGTTTGTTTGATATTGTCAATACTGCCACAAGTGGTGGAAAATGATATTACAACTGAGTACTGCTGCCGCCAATACGGACCACAGCTGAGAAATAGATATTTTTTGACAGCCCTCTAGGGAGCGCTTGCGGACCATTAATGGGCCCAGGCACTATGGCTAAAAAAATCTTGGCCTATGCAATATATGGAATGTATTACATTGGGCAAGTGCATATTACAGTGTATATGTAAAAAAGCAATAACGTGCACAACAGCCACACATTCTGTCAGCAAAAGGGTGGACACACAAAGCTTATTAGCAATAAAGCTGCAGATATACAAATTGGCGCATATTCTGCAAGGCTTACTAAAAGCACTTTTAAACTGTCTGAAGTCTAGCATAAAAACATTTTGCAGAACATATTTTGAATACATTATTGAGGGACCTCTGACACCAAAACTCTAACATTAAGTTAGGTACCTTTTTGGTGTCCTGACAGAGGTATCCAGGAGGCAGGGTTGCAGCTACAGGTAGCTGGAGCTCTGTTGACTGCATTCTGCCATCTTTCAGCAGAGGCAACCACGAGTAGCCCACTGGCACCATACACAAGAAACAGAAAGGTAAAACATCATACATACAATAAATCTTCCACTCTTTGCATGTGTTGAATAACTATAATAGAATATATACCTAGAGTCTCGACACCCTCCCTCTTCTTGCTGCTGGCTTTGGTGCTTGACTCGCAGCTGATGTGATAAAAGCTAAAGAGGATGTGGTGTTTCTCGTGCAAGTGGACCGGCAACTCCATCTTTACCTGCGCGGAAAATCTTGTTGTGAGCTACGTTATCTGTCCTTCGCATTCACGTGTCTCCACTCATTCATTAAACACACATGATGCAGTGCACATATTACCCCACATGAGGATAGCCCCAACCTGGGCATGTATTTGTAGGATCTCACACAATTTATATTTTTTGTCCCAAAAATATAAAACAGAATGTGCTGGATATAGAAGATGACTCAACAACTAATGAGTAAGTCCTCCATGAGACTGTTAGTCAAATACTGCACATCATGTCTCTCTGACTTATTCATGAATGATTTGCATGTTTTTCTTCTAAATTGAAGCATTTGAATTGTGTGTGTGTATGTGTATGTGTATGTGTGTGTGTGTGTGTGTGTGTGTGTGTGTGTGTGTGTGTGTGTGTGTGTGTGTGTGTGTGTGTGTGTGTGTGTGTGTGTGTCTGTGCGTGCGTGTGTGTGGTGGGTGGGGGATCTCTTAAGATTCTAATCCATTTACTTTGGGGGCCATATTGACCCCCTCAGCCTTGCCATTAATTGGATTATTTCAGTGAAGAGAGAAAGCCTTCATATGTATTTCTCATACACTGGCTTAAAAAAAAAAAAAAATGTTTTAGGGTTTAAGCAGCTCACTTCATCATAGAATTCTGGACTCTGGTTGTGGTGCAGGACGGTGGCATAGGTGCTGCTGGTAAAGAGGGAGTCTCCTGGTTTGCCGTAGATGAACTGAAATACAAAAATTCATTAAAACGTTTTGCATAAATTCACTGTTTTTTTTCTTCGCTGACTGATCTGTAGGAATGATAACATAACAGTTGAGTGAAACTGACGGATTAGAGCAGCCTGCTTTTTTCCCCATTTTAAGAATGTGCAGGAGGTGGTGTAGTGGGTGGGGTGTGGGGGAATTAGATTAGATGTCTTAGATTGCAAATGGCTGGGTCGTACCATCATAGAAAAACAGCAGAGCCAAGGGCAAAAGACAGGGGCACTAAGATGGGAACCTTGATTGCAGGGTTTTGGCATGAGGGTGAGGGTGTGGCTACAGGTGCTGCTTTATATCTTATTTAACAGTGTTCATACTAGCATTGTGCCACTAAAGCTAAAAAAATATAAAATGTAAAGGATCATGTATGGCTGATGAAAGCAAGAAGTGCAGTGTCTCCTAGCAGATCAACGCATGTATAAAATTGTATCAAAAGCATAAACTTAAGGCAGCTCTCTAGTCAAAGAGCCTCCCATTTCTAAGAGAAGAAAAGCAACCCACTATGTTGATTGCTGCTTCAACAGGAAAGGCACAAACACCGAGCCTCCATTTTTCCTTCTTATAGCAGCAGCCATTATAACCGATGTTGCTTCTTCTTCTTCTTCCTGGCCACTTTTGGTGGCCAGGAATTTCTTTTAGCATCAACAGAGAACATGCATGAAACACGTGCAAAAACAAACTTGCTGGAGCATGCATCTCATTTCACTGCCGCCATCAACTCAAAATCCCAATGAAAGGTGAAAATAAAGATTTGGAGAGCACCCATATTTTAGGCTGCATGGTTCAGTACTTTGGTCCGAACTACAAATGAAAAAAGATTCTTGGTCAGCAATTTGGTAGAATTCCCACTGGTATTTTTTGTTATGGGACCAAAGGCTGCACAGTAAAGAACAGACAGAAAGGAAGGACGGGCAGCTAACCTAAAATCAGAGGTGACAGCACATAAGATAAATGTTATTTTTCTTAATTTGTAAGTAAACATAGAAGAGATGTGCTGCCTCGTTTGATGTCATAACTTTTTACAGTGTGTATAGTTTGAGTTTAATCATGTGACTACCAGGCTATGTTCGATTGGTAAAATGGAGTCAAACGTCACTAGTGCTAAGGCTGGATTGGTGAAACAGTGTCACATGATCGTGCCCGCTGGAAGAAGTCTCTCTAACGAACCAAATGTGTGTTTTAGAGCAGTAACCAATAGATTATAAACAAATATAATAATGATGTAAATAAATGTGGTGATCGGAATGAAATTCAATGTTAACAAAGTAAAAAGTATGTTGCATTAAAATTACTCTGAAAAGCACAATGTGACCAAAAAGTAAACGTAACAGAGTAAATGTAGCATGTTACTATACCCACCTTTGCCTAAAATATTTCAAACTAAAAATGCCACCTAGTGGGGTATTTCTGTATTGTGCATAGCAACCGCAACAGAGTTCACTTGCAAGCGGACCGAGACCCATCTCTAAAGTGTTCTCGATTAGCTTGGTTGGTGAAGGATTGTGGTGATTGCTTTCAAACTTGCCCAAACAAACTGTACTCACAAAGAAATCGCACCAGACTTCCTTTTAACATGCGCACCATTGTTTAAAAAACGTGTCTTCTGTCATATCTAACCTTTAAAAGTGTTGCATTTTCTTCATCAGAATCCCGAAACTGTATGCAGACGGCAATGTTTCTTGCCTACCACAGAGGAAAAACAGCAACTTTAACTAGGACACATTCTTCAGCTCTCCAGAACAGCTCCATTGTGAGATACGCACACCTTGGTGAAGCTCTTCTGGTTGTCGTATTTGAGTTGCAGAGGATAGATGTAGAGCTGGTTCTTGTACGTGGTGAAGGGGTAGTTGTACTTGGCCTCCTCGGGGAGAAACTCCTCCACTTCCACAGACACACGCTCACAGCTTTCCTCAAAGGGTTTTACAGGAATGTAAGAGGAGGTCACCGTGTCTGGAAATACAGTCCAGTACATGGGTTAGTTTTTTAGTTCGGGTGTGTTCACATTTGTCATGTATTAGGTTAAAAAAACTGGTGCGCTTGCTCTGTTAGAATTTTCATTTGGTCAAGTGCAAACGAAACGGCCTCGCCCCGCTTAAAGGGGTACTTCAGTGCGGTGCAGTCCACTTGAACTCAAATGAAAACGCTACACTGATTAAAGACATGATGAGTGTTAAAGTGTCAGCATCCAGCATGCATAAATTACAAATATGCAAAAAAAATACATTACAAGAGCTGTCTCTCTGCTCTCTCCCTCCTAAAAAGCTTTTGGTGACATTAAAGCCGGCAAAAAAAAGCAGAAAATAAAAATTACCTAGTGATTCAGACAACATTTTGGTTTGGAATACTTGAATGTCATGTAATACGTCAGAAAACCTGCTCCATCGAGTCCATACCTTGTTCGTATGTGTTTTACTGTGCTCGTGACAAAAAGAGCAGTGGGAGTTCTAAGCAAACGGCACCAAAATGCCCAGCAAGTATCTTTTTTTTGGTGTGAAGGAGCCCTTGACGAATGCACGATGCTCTCTCTTTTCTTCTTCATGTGATATTAGGTATGCTTATACAGTGGAAGCTCGATTTACAAACCCCTAATTGTATAAACCTTTCTATTTACAGTTTACATTTTGTGCATCCATCCAGTGTGGGTGGGCTGATCGCTCATTCCGTCAGCACAGTCCTACTGTCAGCTACTGTGCTATTTTGTGTTCTGTTTAAGTATGTTTTTAGCCTTTTTACAAATTTTTTCTAGTACTGCCGACTCAATAACAGTCCAAAGAAAGCAACGGACAATCTACGTGTGTATCCACAGTGTTGTCGACACTGCCTTGCTTAAATCCCCCTCCCTTCTACTGAAATGTTTTTACCTTATTTTTGTGGACTTTTTTTTATCTACTCTGCAACCACATACTTTCCCCATTGTGGGATGAATATAGTCTATCCTATCCTATATAAAGTGACGAGGTGAAGGTGATTTTATTCTTCATGCCTAATCATTGTAGTGACTTGGCTGTAAAAGTTTAACATTTTTGTGATTTCAAGTGTGATTGTGAGTGCACTGCAGGGCTAGTGTGTGTGCGTGTGTGTGTGTGCGTGTGTGTGTGTGTGTGTGTGTGTGTGTGTGTGTGTGTGTGTGTGTGTGTGTGTGTGTGTGTGTGTGTGTGTGTGTGTGTGTGCATACGGCAGCAAACGAGGACAGTTTAGTTTGTTTTTTTGCCTTTTTTATTAAATAGAAAGTTAAGCCATCACCCCTTTGTTATGTTTGTTTGGTATACAGTGCTGTATAGCACTTTATATTGTGTTCAACGTGTACAAGCTTTTAGTGAAATATGTACTTTTGTTGTGGCTGGAACCCATTATTTATGTTTACATTGTTTCTTACGGAGAAGTTTGCTTCAACATTTCTATTTATGAACCCAAATCAAGGTTTCACTGTATCTTGACTGTCTTTGAATTCCAGCAGTGTTTTGGGCATGCCAAAAAAAGACGTGATTATAAAGTATTCTCTTTAGTTGAGCTGAGCTTGGTGTGAAAACTTTCTTCAAAACATGACCAACAGATCAGAGTCAAACTTGGCACTGCTCAATTGCTGGGTCTCATATCTCCACATAATGATGAATGGATGCAAAGTTTTGGTGTTGAGGCCTCACACAATTTAACAATGTTAGTTTGCAAATGTAATGTCCATCCATCCATCCATTTTCTACCGTTTGTTCCTTTTGGGGTCACGGGGGGTGCTGGAGCCTATCTCAGGTGTTTTCAGGCGGAAGGCGGGTTACACCCTGGACAGGTCGCCACCTCATCGCAGGGGCAACACAGATAGAAAGACAACATTCACACTCACATTCACACACTAGGGCCAATTTAATGTTGCAGATCAACCTATAATCTAAATGTCTTCTTTTTAATTGCAGCACACAACTTCTCTATGTGTACTACTGATGTATCGGTAAACCCAACAAAACAGATTGTTAGATTGCTTTGCAGCATTCCGGGCAAAGGTGTGACCACCTCTGCAGACTTGAATGGGGTGTCTTATCTGCTTCAGATAAGCCCGTGCATGGCCCAGCAAGACCTGATGTAAAATAGCTAGTGTAAAAGAGTCTAAGAAAACAAGGGGGGTGTTTAGAAATGTTTACATACTTGAGAAGTCGGGCGGGACACACTCAATAGTGACATTCAGCTGTCCAGGGATGTTCTGAATCTTGCTCTTCTCAGGTCTGATTCAAGACAAACATTTATTTAAGGCACATTTTGAGGCATACATCTGCAAGAGCGCTGTAATAGTAGGGCAATGTCAAAGACTCACTTCCTGATGTCAGCTAGGAGCTTGATGATGTCGTCCGTGGAGATTTTGCTGCTGTCCTGCCGGTAGAGGGGAGAAAACTTGCCGTCCATGTCAAGGCTTCCCTGAGCGTCCTTGAACACCTGTCTGCATGGTGACAAATGAGGGAACGTTTGGGACTCCTTTTGCATTATTCCTGGCACATTGTTGCTGTCTTACTTAGCAGCCCAAGCAAAAGGCATCCTGTACTGGCCCAGGCGCTGGCACGTCTGTTTGGCCGCCTTGAGGACCTTCTGAGCGGTCTGGGCAGAAATGGAGAAAGCCAGTCAGTCGAAAGCATGATGTTTAGTTATCTTTGACGGAGAGACAAGCAAAAACCTTGTTGATGTCAGAGGTCTTCATGTACGGCTCAGCACAGTGGGTGATGCCATTCTGCAACACCTTCTCCACACGAGCCACCAGAAAGATATCAGCATGTGGGTTGGTGACCGAAAAGATAGCCTGGGACAAAAAAAAAGCACATATTACATATTTTTGTGATCCTTTATCTATTGTTTTGCAATAAGGGATCACAGTAAAGCTTATACTGTACCTGTGTAGGAAAGTGCAGCAGAGCCTCAGACACCCTTTGAAGAAGAGGCAGACCGTTCGACTTCCCGGCGTCCCCGCTCATTAAAGCCCGGCCTCCACCACCACCACTACCCCCACCTCCTTCTCCCCCTCCTCCCTCAGAGTCTGAGCAAGGCGAGAGTTGACCCGAGGTGTCGGTCAGCATCTCCCTCACGCAGGGCGGGTTGAGGTCGACGTGGAAGTCCGCAGAGAGCTTACAGTTTTTAGAGATGTCAAAAAGTGCCAGGCTGATGAAGAACGGCTCCACCTAGGACCAGGATTTAGTCATATTAATCACATTTCTATGATTGTTATAAGAATGCTACATTTTAGACATCCTATGCAAACAAAACACTTCAATACTATTGCATATTTGTCTGCAATTAGTACTTTTTAACTATCCTCTTTAAGCCACATAAAACAACTATTGTTATTATTATTTTTTAGATGTGTCCTTTAAATGACAACCTATAGCCATTATTTAGACTGGAGTGTTTAGACAAGCAAAAAATATCCAATATGTGTCACTTGAGGGCAAAAAAAATCTGACTTAGTGTGCAGTGTAAATGGGGCCATCATTGCTCCCTTGTAGCTCAACCAGCAGTACAGCAAACAAATATTAAGTGACATCTTACATTTGTGAGTACGCTCTCGCCCTTCTCACTGACGCAGCCCTGCAGACTAAAGGTCAGGTCGTGGCAACTGACCACGACGCGACGGCCGAAGCGCTCCTCAAACGGCTTCACGTCTGGCTCGATACCCGAAAAGTCCAGTCTCTGAGGGAAAGAGGAGTGAGAGTGGAGTTTAAAGAGTGATGCCATCAATACATGAATAATTAACAGCACAAGCCAGCGGTGGAAGGTGCATCTCCCCTACCTGCGTCTCGGGGTCCAGAGAGAAAAGCTTCTGCCTGCCTTCGTTCCGGTTGATCTTATTGAGTTGGTCTGTCTCCCTGGCATACTGAGCACATAAAGAGGTTCAAAGGTCAAGTTTTGGGGGCGTACCATTTCCAGCCTTTTTCACATTTTGCATACACAGAGAGAAGAGCTTCAAACAAACTACAACCCTCAGGTCAAAGCAAATCCCTTCCCTACACTCCTTATTTTTTAGTCTATCGGGGCTTGTCTTTGATCAGGGGAGTAAAAGTAGTGGTTGAGTGGCCCAAGGCAAACACGGCGCACAGAAGGCTTTGTTGAAAGTTAATAGACACTAGGTCTCTACAGACTGAAATTAAATACCTAAATTACATATTTTCACTTTTTGTAGGTCATTATACCTTTGTCCATGTCAACAAAATGCCATTAAAAGTTTAATTTTACACCAGTACCTTTGTGAGCTCAGGTTGTAGGTTCCTGCCCAGACCTTCCGGCAGGCTCTCACTTTTACCTTGGCAGGTGATGTCATCGTCTGATTGGACGGCACCATCAGTAGGGCATCAGTAAAGATAGCAGTATTTGTTTTTGTTCGTTCCTCTCACCCAAAGAGCCATCCAGGGACTCTGGCCCATTCCTCCTTTCCTGGCAGGCCTCAGTGCTGCTCTGCAGGGCCTGTTTGAGTGTGGCCACCCAATCCTCCATCTCAGTTTCGCTGTCAGCAGCCAGGAAGTGGCTGTAGCGGTCTTGCATCTTCAGCTCAAAACCGTTACGCCGCATTTTGGGGCTCTTAAAAGAGGGGAGGACATTTCATATACTTTTATTGGCAGAAAGGGAACTTTAGAAGAACACTACGGTTTGGTACAGTACAATACAGTGGTTCTCAAATGGAGGTACTAGTAGGCATATTGCTTGCGGTACATGAAGGCATGTAGAGTGGTAAAAATAGGTATTTGCATTTAAAAATACACATTTATAATAATCTCAAAAGTGTATTTATTAAGATCTGAGTTATTTTACGTGTATTTTTATTTCCAAATGTTTCTAACAGGACCACTGCACATGAGCACTGTTTAGGACATTAATAAATCGGATAGCGAAGTGCCGTTTTACATCTTTTTTTTCCAACCAAAAATTATTTTCTCTAGCTAGGGGGTACTTAATTGAAAAATATATTCCTATTTATGTGTACCAGTTTCCGACACGGTACACGTTAAGTGCAACAGCCATACGTCTACTCGGTAAACATAAACAGAGCAGCCCAGCCTTTGGCTAGCAGGAGTTATGGCTGGTAATAGTGCCAAATGGAAGCAATCCCTTGAAAAAAAAACTTTTCTAATGTTAAAGTCTACTAATTGGGAACACTTAGCATTCCAAGATGAATGCAGTTTGCCGCCATTGGTCAGTAAAGATGGAGAAGGAGGCTACAAGCTGGAACTATTAATGCTGCACTTCAAACAGTTAGTGTTGCACTTGTCTGCATTGTTATACTTTCCAAAAGATATACCTTGTATAACAAAATTTAATATTTGTTTTTGAGAATTACCTGCTAGCAGGTTGAAAAATAATCAAAGCTGTTTACACAAAAGATAGAGCGGTTTTCATTTAGTTCCCTGACTGTACCCAAGATGAACCAACCCATGACATTAAAATCAAGGTATGTACCGAACCATCATTATGGCGTACCATTCCAGCCTTAGCAATAAAACAATATAGACAGATGCATACTGCAGAAATAAACTACAGGCTGTCACATTGAAGCCATTAGACAGAATGAGACTCCTCCCATTCATCTTGTGAGTAGCCTCATTAAAGAGAAAGCTTTCTGGCAGCTCACAGCTGAGCTGAATGTGCAAACCAGCAAACTCTTGAAAAAAAATAATAAAAAAGTAACTTCAAAAAGTATTAAAAAGGAACATAGGAAAAAACCTTTGCATATTTTTCACATGAAAGCTAAGGGAGCTCATGGAACACAACATAATGTCTAGGGGTATATCGGTACAACATTTTCAGAGTTCGGCATGTACTGCAGTTTTAAGGCCACAATTCAGTCTATGTTATACAGTAAGAGAAAAAAACTGCTTAGCTTTTGTGTAAACACCTTTTATGTTTTGTTATTAAACATAACCGCAAGCAGGTAGTTCTACAATAAATACAATTGTCAAATATGTATTTATTTATTTAACAGGGAAAGTCAGGTGCTCCCAAACAGGAGGAAGAGGATTTTATTTCTCCTTTTTTCGATATGTCCTGTCCAGCCACAGGCAAATCATATTGTTTATGTAGATGCTCATAAATGCTGTACAGATTTGCTTTACAAAAGAAAAGTGTGGGATATTTCTCTTGTTGCGCTATTTGTATTTGACTTTAGTAAATTTATATATTTAGGTGTTTGGCGTAGCCGGGCCGGAGCAAGGGGAGATAGAAAGAAGAAAGAGAAACAGGATTTTCAATTACTGGCTTCTCTCTGGCAGGACCACAAGCCTTCCTACATTCTTGTACTTCATCCGATGTTGGTAATCCCGATTACAAATACATGTACCATTACACCCCCAACGATAAACTATTGAGGGATGATGCAGTTATATTCTCATAAAAAATTCATTTTTCCAGCACAGTCTACCTGAGTGACGTCAATGCAAGAATCCAGGTAGATGGAGCCTTTGGTTTCTTTGCAATGTTTCTCATCTTTGTAGGAATTGAGGATGTAGGAGCCATCTGGCAGCTGGGACAGGTAAAAGTACCTCCTCTTGAACACCTGCAATGGAGACGATTGCAGTGTAGAGCTCGATTGTTTTGTGTCATTCTGTGACGGTTTGTTTGTGCCACCGAGATGACTCACCCTCATGGAGACGGAAAGGCTGCTGTTGATGTTGGCTTTCTGAAGCCACCCCTGCTTCATGATGCCGGCTCTCTGCGAGCAAAGCGACGCCGTGTCCTGTAGCACACAAACACATCATGATTGCAACGTCAGGGATGTCACAGCTGCTTCTCATCCCAAGTAATGTATTCAGTCAATTAAAATGTGTGTGTGTGTGTGTGTGTGTGTGTGTGTGTGTGTGTGTGTGTGTGTGTGTGTGTGTGTGTGTGTGTGTGTGTGTGTGTGTGTGTGTGTGTGTGTGTGTGTGTGTGCGCACGTCAGCGAGAGAGACGGGCCTAATCACATTCAAGTGGCGTTCCTGTCCTTTTGCATATCGCCCTCTCCAACCTCTTCCTGTAATCTCATTGGTTGGCTACTCTTCTCCATTCTTGCATTAAAGACATCACTACAGTCTACTTTCTATTGATAGCCCTGCATTTCTCACCTATTGGTGCACGCCTCCTATATCATAGTAATGATTCACTGTTATGGGCCTATAGAGATACATACAGGATTATACTGTATACAAAGGATTAATAGTGTTTCCTGTAAAGTGTCATATTATTACAGTATTTTCGTCTGCTGTCAGTAATTCCCTGAACACATGTTTCTGCAAAGCTAATCCCCAAATTTGGCAGACCTGGGCATTGTGTAACTGGCCACAACATTAGGTACACTCAAACACTTTGATGAGCTTCAATGCGACTGTAATTGTGTTTTTACATGGACCATTCTGAATCTCTCTGTAAGGTGCAGGTACATCCATTGTGCTTTTTCTTTTCCCCCTTGTTGATGTGCTCTAATATTCCACAAACATAGCTCAAGTCAGGAGGTAAAACTGCAACAATGATGCACTTTCAAGAAGCAATCGAGCCATCTGCACGGTGATAGAGCCGTATTTGTTTTCCCTAGTTAAACCCTTTCTCCGTCTCGATCCATACGCATCCGGCCTGAGGGCAAGAGGGAGGAGGATCAATAGGATCTATTTATGGAACATTTATGGAGGGCTTCTGGTTTTTTACTGCCCTGTCTGACGACATTGCTGGCTGGACTCAACGGGCCACACAACAGCGGGTGTAATTCAGGGTATGTAGAACATGATGAATGAAAGGTGGTTGACATCAAATGAGTGGATAGCCGCCATCCAATTCAAGCTAACCCTGCCTCACCTCATCTTTGGCTTCTTCATCGACCTCGAACACGTGAGTGGCCAGCTTGTCCGCCTTGAGGCCTTTGCTTCAGAAAAACAAGGGAGACAAAGAGAGTTGCTCAGCAGGCATCCACAAATAATTGCTTTCTCCCACTGTGCAGTCTGCTCAATTGTGCATCGACTATATATTTTGGTAGCATTAACATACAATAATATATAATAAAAGAGTATTGGTACATGTATTTGTATCCAATTTATTCTACAGAACATGAGTTGAGGGACAGTAAGTGTAATTGTCCATAGTCATGCTTGCGTCTACTCCGTAAACAAAACCAATGCAGGCCAGCCTTTGGCTATAGTGATAGTGCCAAGAAGAAGTCAGAGCTTGAAAACCCTCTTCTGTTAAAATCTCCTGTTTGGAAACACTCGGCCTTTGTGGTGAAATAGATAAACAGAAAAAGTGGATAGTATGAAACCAGTGTGCCGGCATTGTTCAGTACTAAGGGTGTAACGATACGCCATGATCACAGTTTGATACATACTGGCCACGGTTTGGTTCATTTTGGAAAGTATAAGGGAACAAAAACAAAAAGTATAAAGGAACAAATAGCTTTTGTGTAAACCACTTTACTATTTTTAAAATATAACAAAAAATGCTAACTTAAACTATAGACAGAACAAAAAACCAAAAGGGTTTGTGCAATAAAAATTCAAAAACAAATCCAATACACTGTAGGTAAAACTATTTTCGACATAAATTATTATAAGTTGGGGACATCTCTGCGCTGCTGACTTGTCTCCATTCAAGATGATCCCCTGCTGGCCCCACTATGGACTGGACTCTCACACTATTAACTAGATCCACTTGACATCCATTGCACCGGTCGCCCAGGGGAGGGGGGGTTCCCACATCTGCGATCCCCTCCAAGGTTTCTCATTGTATCCCATTGGGTTGAGTTTTTTTCTTGCCCTGATGTGGGATTTGGGATGAGGATGTCGTTGTGGCTTGTGCAGCCCTTTGAGACACTTGTGATTAAGGTCTATAAAAATAAACTTTGATTAATTGATTGATTGATTGATTGATTGAATTTTATATAAGCTTTGTGATTATGGTGACAAAGCAAATTAGTGTAATATCTAATGATATATCAAATTGAGTTTAACATTTTATAAAAAGCTCAATGTTATACAGATGACTGCCTGCTCACCTTTTCTATGTTGTTATGACAAAATAAAGGCCTGGATGGCTCTTAAACTTTTAAATTTTAATGAAAAAAAAAGACTAAAAGTGGTGGTTTTTCATGGTATCACTGGGACCACACCTGTAGATATTGGTCCTTTGCTCAGTATATAAAACCAATAATAACAAATTTGGGAATAAAGATGCAGTCAGATTTGAAGCTAAACAGTCAGATGAAGGCTGCCGTAAAATCGAGCTTGGTCAAAATAAAACCAGTTCTCTTGCACAAGCACTTTGTAACAGTAATCCAGTAATGGATTACTGTAATACTTGACATTGGGGTTAGCAAGACGTCTACTGCACGTCTTCAGAGGGTGCAAAACACTGCTTTTTACAGGCACTAAAAATATCAGCACATTTCCCCCACTGTCTCTCCACTGGCTGCACGTACATTTTAGGATTAATTTTGAAATGATTGTATTTGTTTTTAATTTACTAAAATGGCTTTGCCCCACCCTACCTTTTTTTTTTTTTAGTTACATGCATCACCGCCATGTCACACTGAACCCAGTAAGATCCGCCCAAAACATCTGGTCTTACTCGCTAGCATTAGCTTCTTGCTAAAGATCGACACAACTTTGTTTTTCTGGATAGGGAAGGAATATAATAAGTGTGAAGAATAGTGCTGAGTGGGTCTTTTAGGAAAATAAAACTATGCAAAAAAAACTGCAACAGTAATAGTTTAAAGAATGCCATTTATTTGTCTTAGGAAATTAAGGTTTATAATTGGATTATTTTTATTTTATTTTATTTTTTCATTAAATCAACATAAAAAACACAAGATACACTTACAATTAGTGCACCAACCAAAAAACCCTCCCTCCCCCATTTACACTCATTCACACAAAAGGTTTGTTTCCTTCTGTTATTAATATTCTGGTTCCTACAATATATAACGATACAGTCTGCAAGGGATACAGTCCGTGAAGCACACATGATTGTGTGATTGTGTGTGCTGCTGGTCCACTAATAGTACTAACCTTTAACAGTTAATTTTACTCATTTTCATTAATTACTAGTTTCTATGTAACTTTTTTTTATTTTATTTTATTTTATTTTTCGTTCAAGAAAATGTTGTTTATTTATTTTATTTTTTCAAACTAAAGGACTTTATCTTCACCAGACCAGGTTGTCAATGAAATTAGATTGTTTAAAGAGTTCTTAAAACCAGGTCCAGTCCAGATTATGTCCAGGTCGGGCTCAGCAACACACCTTCATTTATGTACACTCAAAATTAGGGAACTAATTGGCTTCTTTGCTGTAAACTTTTTTTGTTAGTTTTTTTTTTAGAATTGGGGAATTACCTGACAACAGTTTGACATTTGTTTAATTTTTTTTTAAATTTAAATTTACACAAAAGCTAAGCAGTTTTGTGTCGCATTTTGTTCCCTTACAATACCCAAAATGAACCGAACCGTGACCTAAAAACCGAGGTACTTACCAAATCTTAATTATGGTGTACCTTGACACTCCTAGTACGTAGTATATATATTGTTCTAAAACCCAGAGGTATTCATTTAACTTAAATCTTAATGGGACTTTCTTGGGTAAATAAAAGTTAAAGAAAAAAAACATATATGATTATTCCTGCAGATGGAGTAATCATAGTTTTACACTGAGAGCTGTTTTTAATAATTGGATGACGTCATTTGGCTGCATGAACATGGTAAATGATGAGACAAAAAAGAGTGGTAAATGAAGTCAAATAGCTCTCAGCAGCGCAGTTCAACTCCGCTGCAAACTACAACAAAAATAATAAACACAACTTCCATCCTAACTTACCTCGGTAACATGCGGAAGTCGCCAGAATAAGGCTCATATTTGTAGTTGATGATGTGCCAGTCAGTGTTGTACATCTTGATGCACTGCCAGACACACAAAACAGACTTTAATAACAAGGTCTGTTCAAATTGCAGTCCTCTGACTGTGAGTCACAGGCCTGGACAAAGTTTGTTTCTGGAACATTGAATCCAACATTTCTGAACAGAGGATTTCCTTGCACATATTGCTTTTATTCAGTTTGGAAAAGAAAGATCAAGTAGGCCAGATTTAATGTTTTTTTTAGCAGAAGACAAGGGTACTCAAATCCATTAGGTTCACCACATACAGTATCTTAAACTCATCAATTACAAGCCAAAAGCTCCATTAACCTCCACTTGATGATCTTTAATTATCACACATTTCCTGAGTTAGTACCTCTTTGGCAAACAGACTCCTGGCATCCCGCTCAGCATTCTGGGGCACAGAGGGAACCACAGTTCTCCTCTGCCGGGATATATGGGACTCCTGCACGTGCACATATGCGCGTGCATGATGAGTGAGTGGAAAATAGAAGAGAGAAACATATGAGCTGTCACAGCATTGTCCTCCTCTGAGTAAATACAACCACATGTGTTGAGAGCAGAGGTGTCTGGCTGGGATGCTTTGGAGAACGCCTGACTCTTTTGGGTCAAAACTGTAAAAAATAAAACTGTATGTTTGAAGCAGAGCATTCCAGTGGTGTAAGGAAGAATACTTTCACGGTACTAAAGAGCGGATGCAGAACACTTTGCTTTAAGGGAAAACATTCCTTTTGCATTCATATGCAGCCAAATGTAATGTTATGTAATGCAATTTATCCGTTTTTTAAATAAAAAATTATTTCCCAACAAATTAAGGTAGCGTCAGTCTGTGTTACCGTATTGGTCCGAAAATAAATCAACACGCCCCTCATTATTCAATGGCTATAAATTTAGGAAGTCTTTTACAAAATCCGTTTTTTTAAAATATATTCTTATCCAAAATTTAAGACATTTAATATTATACAATAGTACCTCAACTTAAGAGTATTTTGAGATAAGAGCTGTCTCTCAGCTAATTGTTATGCTTTAAATTACAAGCAAAAACAAGCCTGCTCTCTATTAGTTGGCATAGTAAATGTCACATGTAACCCTGTAAGATCCACCCAAAACATCTGGTCTTACTCGCTAGTATCAGCTAATAGCTAGGGGGCACATTCAACAATATCGTGGTAACAATGACAACCGTGATAATTTCAATCACAAAACCTTCTACAGTGGACGCCAGAATGCAACCCAGCAAGGGCCTGTTGGTTTGTGTGCATAAACCTCAAGACCAAGAATAAAGGATGACCCGTCTTTTTCTGAATGTTTAAGGGGGAAACAAATATTGGTAAATACAGTTTTATGCTCAGGTCAATACATTACACGTATTAGCATTATCCCTGCCTGTCATTGACTGTCTCACTCAGCCAGATACCAACAATTAACAACATGAATACAACTAAAACAAGATCGTAGAAAACAAAACGTCACCGAAACATCGTCGACCGGACAGAGCAGCAGGTCTCGCTGGGGGTCACTGTGGATCTGAGCCTTTCTTTGGAACACCACCGCTTCGTAGTCCAGAGGCTCGATGATCTTGGGCTGCTCCTGAGGAAAGAGATGAGGGGGGATAAGCCATGTTACTTTTAGTGTGTATACCACTGATTCTCAAACTGTGGTACGTGAGCACCATCTAGTGTTATGCCAAAGAATCACTTCATTAAATATCCAAACACAGTGTTACTGTTCAAACGGTGTGTAATGTTACAGGGACCAACAATATTAAACACACTTTTTACGTAAAATCTCTGCCTTGTTTTTAATGAATATTTAGGCATACTATGCTACTATATTTTACTGTGGGTCATTATGATGGTACTGGTGGAGAAAAGTGTTTTCTGAGGTGGTACTTGGTGAAAAAAGTTTGAGAACCAAAGGTGTACTAAATCCTACAAGCCTGTTGGGTTATGATGCATACTGAAGACCAACAAAGCAAAGAATATTACATCCACCTTTAAAAACAACATCTGACACTGATCTGACCCAAAAGATGTTTTTAAAGGGGACTAACTCCAAAACGTCAGCGTGTAATGCCGAGCAGAAACACATGGAAAACCTGAGAGCAAACTCAATGGGAATGCCATTTTTTTAGGTTGTCTAGTCAAGATGAACGCTTCCTGTGAAGTCATCCTCTATAGCTTGAAACACTAAGAGCAGCTTACAGTTCTGTGACTTTAAACCAGGTTTGACCCGCGTCAACATGCAGCTTGTCCAGTCCACCACTAAATTACTGGGAGAGACACCTCCTTCATGGGTATCTTAGAAGAGTGTAACGCAGTGTTCATTTTGACAGAAAGTTTAAGTTTATTTTCAGTTAGTCTTTTGATAAAAAAATATTTTATTTTAGTCAAATTTTAGCCATGTAAATTGATTTGGTTTTAGTCTATGATATTTAAAACCATTTTAGTCAGTTAAAATTTTGTAAATTTAGTCAACTGACATAAATCGGAAATGATAAAACATCTTTGAAGTTTCGTTTAAAGCACCTTTATTTAGGCTACCTGCAGATAATTTGTTTAAGACAAAAGGAATTATGCAGTTGGTGATTTTTTGCTCCACATGTAAAAGTCAAATATCTTTCAAGTATTTTTTTGTAGTTCAGCTTCATAAAGATGTCTATAAGATTGTGTACTTTAGTTTTCTTTGTAACAGTCTGCTTTTGATCAATATCTGCACCATTTGAAAAAAAAAGCTGTCATCTTTAACAGTTGTGACAAATAATCCTATGCTGGTAACCATTTTGTCATGATTTGCTGTACAGTCACATTTAATTGTCACATAAAAGAATAGAAAATACAGTTTATTTACTTTGTTTGCTGTTCTTTGCTGTGTTCTGAGCTCCTCTGCAATTGTGATGTCAATATTATGTCAGAGCAACAACCATGTTTCCTAAAACATTCCATGTTTAATAACTTATATTTGCATTTCGTTTCTGTCTCGTTTTTTTTCCGTTGACTAAAATGTCAGTTAATTTCGTCTTTGTCTTAGTCATTGCGCATTTGTTTTTATTAGTTATCGACTTATTGTATTCAAAGGGAAATAGGTTGAAGATAACTAAGACGAAAATTATTAGTCAACAAAATTAGCACTGATGTAACGATAAATGCATTAACTATTAATTTACGGTACTTGCTAATTTACTATTATTGTCTGGTTACTTTCTGCTGTTACATTTTTCTATCGACACTTCTGTTAAAATGTAATAAGCACTTATTCTTCAGTTGTTTGGATACTTTAATTTAGTTTTGTGGGATAGGACAAATTTTTGTCTCGATCAGATACCAAGTAGTTACAGGGGCAGTATTGCTCAGACCAATGTTCATACTTAAAATTTTCAGGATTACATTTTTGATCACAACTGAAATTCAACAAAAACACAGGATGGCAGTGTAACAATATAAATTAATATTATAACTCGAATGATATCCTTATTCCCTTTTTACATACATTTATAATAAAGTCAATAGTGCAAAATAACTAAACAAAAGCTAAAACTTCTTTTGGCTCTTATTCCCTGAGTTTGTAAAAAATAACAAAAACTATTTTTTGACATTAAAAAACATTGATCTAATCACAATAGTACCAACAATATACTAATACTAAACTTGGTATCGTTGTTGTTGATATTTGTATCGTTCCGCCACCCCATTGATATTAAAGAGCTCTAGCTTAGCGGTTAGCTATGCTTTTTTGTATCCTCCTATGCAGTGTAATGTAGCATGCATAGCAATTACTTGTCCCCCAGTGATAATGTTCCATGTAAAAAAAACAGTATATTTCCCATAGGGGTGTAACGGTACGTGTATTTGTATTGAACCGTTTCGGTACGGGGGTTTGGTTCGGTTCGGAGGTGTACCGAACGAGTTTCCACACGAACATATTAAGCTAAGCTAAAGTCTTAACAAGCTGCTCCGCTTCCTTCTGCCTGTCTCTGTCAGTACACAGCACCCAGCATTGTCCCACCCACACAACCATCTGATTGGTTACATACAGAGCGGTAACAGCCAATCAGCAGTGCGTATTCAGAGCGGTAACAGCCAATCAGCAGTGCGTATTCAGACCGCATGTAGTCAGTGCTTAGCGTTTAGCAGGTAAGCATCAGGCAGCGGACTCTCCCCAAATTATAATAAACACCTCCCAGTCAACTACTAGTAACATCACTATGAGCCCGTTGACGTTCTAGAAATATAAACTGCAGCTCAGCTCGCTCGCAGTCCTGGCTTGAGGTGAAGGCTGATTCGGTTTTAGCGTAACGTTAGCTCATTTTGCGGCGTGTGTGTGTGTGTGTGCGTGCGTGCGTGCGTGCGTGTGTGTGTGTGTGTGTGTGTGTGTGTGTGTGTGTGTGTGTGTGTGTGTGTGTGTGTGTGTGTGTGTGTGTGTGTGTGTGTGTGTGTGTGTGTGTGTGTGTGTGTGTGTTACGGACAGCAAAGCCCTGTCTGTCTGTTGTTTCACTTGACCTTTTTCTGTGTTGATTGAGCTGTGTTGAAGCAGCAAAAAAGGACATTATATTAAATGAAGAGTTTCTGTCTCTGATAGTTGATATAATAATGTAACTGCATCATTAAGCCTACATGAACTCCATGGTGTTCAGGGATAAATAGTCTCTCCTATTGCTATTGTACTATTTTTTCAGCTATAGTTACATTAATCATTAGTAATGGAGCAGCCTAGTTTTGAATGGCAGGGTCCCTGCTATCACATGTTGATAAAAATATAACATTTGCATAATAAAAATCAACTACAGGCAGACCAAATGCTGTAATAAATTAAGCATGATGAGTTGACTTGAAACTGTTTAATGTTGCACTTTTTATATGTAGAAGAAAAGTTTTGTCATTTTATTTAATCTGAGCAACAATTTGAGGCAGTTTAATGTGGATTAACGTGGGCAGAATTATTATAGTGTTCCCAATGTTAAAAGGATAAAGCCATTGTTTACAAATTTGGTAAATAAATAACCAAAAAATTTATATTTTGTTGTTTTCTTACTGTACCAAAAATGAACCGAACCGTGACCTCTAAACCGAGGTACGTACCGAACCGAAATTTTTGTTTACCGTTACACCCTTAATTTCCCGCCATGGAGGTGAGGATTACTGATTTAGAAGCTGCACTGTGGAGACGCATTAGTTGCTGGCTCATTAACGAGGATGCTAAATTGCATTGAGGACGCCTTAGTTCGTTTGTCGCTGTCAAATTTGAGGGACACAGCTAGAATGTGTCATCAACATGCATTATCACGATATGACGATAGTATAAAAATTCTATCGTCGGCCAAATTTACATCGTCCATATCGCGCAATCCTTCTTCACATTGTTCAGTAAAGCTGGGGAACGCGGCTACAAGTTGGAATGTCAGCCATTACGTTTTACATTTTGTTCTCTTACTGTACCCAAAATGAACTGACCTGTGACCTTTAAACTACGATAAGTGCCAAAACACCCCTTGCATGTTTTTCCACCATCAGTTTGGTCGTCCCTTTTACTGTGAAACCCGAATACCATCGGCCACATGTGAGCAACATCTAAACTATCTTGTGGACGGCGCGCATGTTTGTAGGCCCAAAAGCGGCAGTTGTGCTTCCTGTCATGTGCAACAAGCTCAACCGCAGCGCTGCAAGTCACGAGCCAGCTTTGAGTAGCACCAGCAAGCCGGATCATGTTACGACAGAGGAGGGGTGAGGGCAAAGAGAAGAAACTTCTGCTTTTCTGTAAACGTAAAAACACACACAGGGAGCTTCAGAACACAATGTGGGTCAGACTGAGCCTGCAATGGACATCACACTCTGTCCTCCAAAAGACTAAAACAAGCTATGCTAATAATACTAACAACCCTGCAGAGTTTGGATGATGATGTTAGTGAGATTTCCAGAAGCACACGCCACATGTGCAGGCGACAACATGTGGACTTCATCAGCAGGTTAACTCCATCCGCACTATTAGGTGCTCCTCAGGGTGTCAGTATCTAAGCAACACAATTGCAGAAAAATCCCTATTTGTCTTTTCAGCAGCTGTTCATGCGTTCATGCTTTAGAAAATTCAACTGCAAATATGCTAGTAAATCCAAGGCCTAGACATGCAACTGGTGCATTCGAGTAAAGCAGCGGTACACAAAAGGACAACGATTAACACACAAGTCACAGGAAGTACGTTTGCACACATTCCTGAGGGAATTCCCTCAACTGTGCCTTTCAAAGAAAACTAACTCTAGTCAAGCAGCTGAAGAGGGAAACCAGCAACAAACGATTCAACGTTGTATGACGCAATCATTACACTCCTCTAGGTCAGTGTTTTTCAACCACTAGTGTGCCGTGAGATACAGTCTGGTGTGCCGTGGGAGATTATCTAAATTCACCTATTTGGGTTAAAAATATATTTTTGCAAACCAGTAATTATAGTCTGCAAATGATGTGTTGTTGTTGAGTGTCGGTGCTGTCTAAAGCTCAGCAGAGTCACTGTGTAATACTCTTCCATCTCAGTAGGTGGCAGCCGGTAGCTAATTGCTTTGTAGATGTCGGAAACAGCGGGAGGCAGTATGCAGGTAAAAAGGTGTCTAATGCTTAAACCAAAAATAAACAAAAGGTGAGTGCCCCTAAGAAAAAGCATTGAAGCTTAGGGAAGGCCATGCAGAACGAAACTAAAACTGAACTGGCTACAAAGTAAACAAAAACAGAATGCTGGACGACAGCAAAGACTTACTGCGGAGCAAAGACTTACTGCGGAGCAAAGACGGCGTCCACAATGTACATCCGAACATGATATGATAATCAACAATGTCCCCACAAAGAAGGATAAAAACAACTGAAATATTCTTGATTGCTAAAACAAAGTAGATGTAGGAAATATCGCTCAAAGGATGAAACTGCTACAGGAAAATACAAAAAAAAGAGGAAAAGCCACCAAAATAGCAGCGCAAGACAAGAAATAAAACACTACACACAGGAAAACAGCAAAAAACTCATACGGCGTGATGTGACAGGTGGTGACAGTACTATAGCCTTTGAGACAAAGGCTATAGTAATGCATGCTTGGTTATGGTTTAAAGCAGGGGTCACCAACCTTTTTGAAATCAAGAGCTACTTTTTGGGTACTGATTAATGCGAAGGGCTACCAGTTTGATACACACTTAAATAAATTGCCAGAAATAGCCAATTTGCTCAATTTACCTTTAACTCTATGTTATTATTAATAATTAATGATATTTATCTTTGCGGAAACACTGATCATCTTAATGATTTCTCACAATAAATATATATAGAAACAGATAAATATCAATATGCAACACTTTATTTTTATATTTTCTCTAAGTACACATTTTTCAAATTGAACATTTTCAAATGATCACTTCTAAGACAGTCTTGTGAAATCACAATATCCCATTTTAACTAGCTAGCCACTAACATTTAAAAAAAAATCATGAATTACTTTGCACCATGTTTGTACAAATAATAACTCATGTAAAATACAAAAGTCAACTCTCAAATTTTTAAATAAATCATGTCACACTTTGAACTGGACACCAAATCTGTTATCTGTTTCTTTGTCAGTTAGAGGGAAGCCTGGCATTGCATAGGTATATGTGTTTAAAAATCCTAAAATCATTTTTAAGGTTGTATTTTTTCTCTAAAATTGTCTTTCTGAAAGTTATAAGAAGCAAAGTAAAAAAATAAATGAATTTATTTAAACACGTGAAGACCAAGTCTTTAAAATATTTTCTTGGATTTTCAAATTCTATTTGAGTTTTGTCTCTCTTAGAATTAAAAATGTCGCGCAAAGCGAGACCAGCTTGCTAGTAAATAGATACAATTTTAAAAATAGAGGCAGCTCACTGGTAAGTGCTGCTATTTGAGCTATTTTTAGAACAGGCCAGCGGGCTACTCATCTGGTCCTTACGGGCTACCTGGTGCCCGCGGGCACCGCGTTGGTGACCCCTGGTTTAAAGTCATATCCAACAATTGCGACAACGACTTTTTACTGTCAACTGAGTTGTTTTTTTTTTGTGATTTCTGCTGGTGGTGTGCCTCCAAATTTTTTCAATGCAGAAAATGTGCCTTGGCTCAAAAAAGGTTGAAAAACACAGCTCTAAGTATAGTCACCGTGAAACTTTGAAATCTTACTTTGTCCCCGCCTGGCCATCTACAACACAGAAGACAAGAAAGTGCACTTTCAAGCCACTAAGAATGTCAAACATGTCATGTGGTGCTTTTGACACAGTGGAAAAATAAATCCACACCGCCACAATGCTGTGTCAGCAGGGTTCTCTGGTGCCTTTTTCGCCTCAAACCGCTGTGCCTAATCCTCTCATGACTGCACTCAGCTATGGAGCTGATATAACAGCAACAAAACGAATGAGGGCATGGACATTGCATTGGGCTTGATTGCACCAATGCTAGTTGATATTTATTTTCCTCCCCAGGGGGATGTCTATCAGACATGGGGAGGCAGTGAAAGCCATGCTTCAGCTGTCCCAACTGGAAGACAAAAGAAGGACTGTCCCTCACTTATCATGGCAGATCCCTTCGGGGAAACGAACGTCCATCCATCCATTTCCTACCGCTTGTCCCTTTCGGGGTCAAGGGGGGTGCTGGAGTTCAAAATGTAAATTGTGATACCTTCATGTTATGCTGTGCATTTGAACGCAACCTATTTCAGTGCGTTTGAAAAACATCAACCGAATTATGTTTTTCTGGCTTGTTTCGGTATGTTGTTCCAAAAAATGAAGCTCACCACCGGGTCCACGGTGCTCCTCACCGCCTCCGAGACGCTCTGTCTGACCTCCGCCGCCGTCCCGGGCTTGCTCAGTCTCTTGGTGAATTTCCGGACTTCCGACATCGTGTCCCCCAAAAAGGTCAAATGTTTGTGTTGGTAAAATTCCACAATCCCGGCGTGCATGTGTCCAGATGTGGTCCGTGTTTGGAAAGGGGGGTGGTAGGAGGACCAGCTATCCAGCGGTTTGACGTCGCGAGGAGGGGTGGCCACTTCCCGTGATGCTGATGAGAGGAAACCAAAGAGAGGAGACGAAGCAAGATGATTTTCTGACGCACATTTCCGGTTTCTGTGACGCAAACTTCCGGTTGGCCACAAGCGCCGTACACTTGCCGAATGTACTGGGATCCAATACAAGAGTTGTATCAAAAGGTCATGCTGGTGTGTGTTTTGTATTTGTGGTAAAAAAAAAAAATAATAATAATAATTTGTAAAAAAAACAAAAAAAGAACAAAATATTCATACAGAACTTTAAAAAAAAAAACTTCCATGAAAACGATCGTAGTCGGAAATTTACTAGAGTAACATAACTCTAACTTTGCTTTTAATGTGGATCCTAAATCTGGACCAGACAAAATACATTTATTTACCCTTGTGCTTGTTCTTATGCTGTCCTCAAGTGGAGAATATTGTGCATTACAGGTAATTCAAAGTATCATTTTACATTTTCACCATTGACCATTTCCTTTGTGCACTAAATCGGATTTTCTGCAGAATGCTGTGTGGAATGCATTCCTTATTTTATGCTTAAATCTACCATGTTCACATTGGATACGTTTGTAGTTACGTTACCTTTAATTTGGCTATTATGGTGTCATTTTGATCATTGTTTGGATTGTAACATTGTAATGATGATAAATGTGGCACCAATGTGGCGTTTTGAAGAAACACTTGGTTGCTTTTCCAAACACATTTTTAATGTTGAACTGTCAACCTAAGGAAACTTAAGGTGCCGACCGAGATGCTGGTGCAGTTTTACTCAGCCATCATTGAGTCTATCCTCACCTCCTCCATCACCGTGTGGTTCCACGGCGCCACAGTCCGGGACAAGAACCGACTGCAGCGCATCGTACGTGCTGCTGAGAAGGTTATTGGCTGCAAACTCCCACCCCTCCTGGACCTGTTCTCCTCCAGGACCAGGAGGCATGTGGGTCGGATCACAACTGACTCTTCTCACCCTGGACACAAACTATTCTTCCCTCTCCCCTCAGGCAGGAGACTACGGTCCATCCAGACCCACACCTCCCGCCACCTGAACAGTTTTCCCCTCGGCCATCAGGCACATGAACAATAACAAGATCTGATAGCCTAGTTACAGCTCATGTTATTCTTTTCTGTGTTGTATGTGTTTTATGTTGCACGATTGCACCAAGTAAAATTCCGAGTTTGTGAACCCGTTCTCAAACCATGGCAATAAAAACTATTCTGATTCTGATTCTAAGAATGCTAAACAGAAAGTGCTTAAAGTGAAGTGGCTTTGTAAATATACTGAGACAAAGTCTGAGTTCATTGTGGTCTTCATGGTGTTTTTTAAACTGCACTATTTTTTTCAACTAACTTAAGGGGTTTTGCTAAAATTAATATTTGTAATTTGTGCATTTTCAGAATGTGCTTGTTCTATTTTTGGTTTAAGTAAAACAAATAAAACTATTTTGAAATTGTCTTTAATTAAAATGATTAAGCCATGATTTTACCAGTCCAGCCTGCATGGGAATAGATTTTCCTCCATGCAGCCCTTGAGCTAAAATGAGTTTGACACCCCTGGTATAAATAATTCTTCCTTTCCTGAGTCTCTTTCTTTATGCAAAACTAAACAATTAATACAGACTACAAATGATTATCTAATTGTAATTAATCACAATTAATCCATGGCACCCCTGTTATAAATCTCATTTAACATTTTAATTATTTGACAGCACTAAGAGGGAAGGGAGTCAATTCTTCTTTATAATGTTGCAGACAAAAATAAGTATTAAACATGTTTGATGATGTCAGTGATCTAATAGGATCATCAATTTATGTTGTCCTTAGTGAATTCCTTCAAAGCCCAGCTTTTCATGTCGATCTCTTCTCGAAATTTGCAGTACTCCTCAGCCAGGGCCTCAAATTCTTTGCCCAAGATCTGAAAGGAAGAAAGTTTTAACTCCACAGACTGTTTCTCCACCTGACAGGCTTGCAGCTCTGACTCCAGCTTTGTCCTACAAGTAAGAAAGTGACAAAGGTATAAACCATGTTCTCTGTACAATCAAAAACTATATAATAAAAAAAAAAAAAAGCAAAATGTCTCTTGCCTGATTTTTCTGTGAGCAGATATTGTGTTGGCTGTGTACGTGTCCAGCTGAATCCCAGCAACCTCATCTCTTAAAAAATAATAAACAGACACATTGTTAAATACACACACATATATTTATTAGAACATTAAACTCCTTACTTTATCTTCTGCAAGACTAATTCACATTTGCCTTCAAAGTAGTCCAACTTCTTTTTGTCCAAATCTGCCTGGATTGTTAAGCAGCGCTCCAAGATGAGCGACTGCAGGAGCTGCACACATTTGGTCATTTCCTGGAGAAGTTACACTGTGTCACATTAATACTGTAAACTACACACTGCAGAGTGGGCTTTGTTAAAATGCACTAAGTGTAGAGTTAAATGTTCATAAATAAGCAACCAGAAGTGTTTAAAAAGTAGGAGCAAACAGCACTCAGTCTACAAAAAACTCACAGAAAGGTACAGTTGTGTCAGTCTTTGCAGGAGAACTGCCTTTTCATGGTAGCTCTCCATAAGACTCTCCACTCTTTTTTTGTCTTTGTCCATTTGGGTTGACAGATGAGACAATTTACAGCTCTTTAGACCTTCACTCTGATTCTCTAGAAAAAAAGCAATACCCATGTCATCTACAGGTCAATTAGGTAACATGACATGATCCATTTGTGTGTGTGAAGAAATCTCACCACATTCCGGTTGATAGTAGGAGAGGAAGCTGAGACACTTTTTCTTTAGATGTTCCTCCAGCTCTCTGGGTAGAATCTGCTTCATTTTTTGCACATTCTGGCATTGACAAAGCAAAATGTGCATTACTTAAATAACTAACAAACATTTTTACTATGAGATAATGCCAGGTAAAAAATAACAGCCTGAGTGTATTTCCTTCATGTACCTTCTCTGAAGGCATGAGCTCCATCACCTGCGGGGGGGTCAAGCCCAAAACAAAGGGCTGATCCTGCTTGGTGGTGTTGCTGAGATCCAACTGTCTGGCACACATTGTCACAACAAGGCACCTTTCCATTGTCTCATAAAACTGTTAAGAAATAGTTTGCATCAGTGACATGTGGCAGATGTCGGTTCATTTATTTCCTGTCATACTACTGCACCATCTTCTGGTCCGGTTGTACAGTAGAACGATGCTTCTGGACACTGTATTCCTGGATAATCTCCTGCAGGGATCTGTGGAGGGTCTCGGAGCGCAGCCATCTACGTCGCTGGATCTGCAGCTTTTGCTCAGCCTGAAAAAAAAACAGCCACAGGTAAAATCTTTTGTTAAGGAGAACGCCAACACAGAAATTTGCAGGAAGAAAATTAAGTGTCCAGTTTACTCGGTGTGCCTTTAAATACCACTAAAGGAAAGAAAAATGTGGATGTAGAGGAGCTGCACAAAAAACTGGTGCTGCCATTGTTGTTGTCAGCATTAACTTGGATTTTTTTGTGTTTTTATTCATTTCTATTGAAAGAGTCCTCAATCAACTGTCCTTCCGGTGACTTCTTAAACCCGAAAGCACATGCCCATGAACACAGTGTGTGTGTGTGTGTGTGTGTGTGTGTGTGTGTGTGTGTGTGTGTGTGTGTGTGTGTGTGTGTGTGTGTGTGTGTGTGTGTGTGTGTGTGTGTGTCTGAAAAGAAAATTGTCAAGAGAGAATCGTGATCTCAACTTTGGGCAAGAAATTAATGAATCAAATGTTTTTCAGAATTCTGCAGCCCTAATGTATAGCGTTAATAAGTGGAAATTATTTAATAGACACGTCTCACGCCACAGCACCAAACAAATGTCACTGGTGTTGTATGGCAGCAGGTGCATACACAGGTTAGCTGTGGATCTTCTATCTAGTGCAGTGGTTCTTAACCTGGGTTCGATCGAACCCTAGGCGTTCGTGAGTCGGCCTCGGGTTCGACGGAGCCTCCTCAGCGGAGGTCAAGACACACCTGACTCAGCGTGTAAATAAAAACTTTTCCCTATCGGTGTATTATGGATATGGCAACAGCAGAAGTCACACTGATTTGCAGGCGTGTAATTTGTTGTGAGTTCATGCACTGTGTTGGTTTTGTTCTTTGAACAAGGTGATGTTCATGCACGGTTCATTTTGTGCACCAGTAAAAAAAAACATATAACTTTGTCTTGAATTTGAAAAAATATATATATATATTTTTCACTAAAGAAGGGTTCGGTGAATGCACATATGAAGCTGGTGGGGTTCGGTACCTCCAACAAGGTTAAGAACCACTGATCTAGTGGAAGAGTGTTCTCTCACTACATATACACTAATGCAGTGTTTTTCAACCTTTTTTGAGCCAAGGCACATTTTTTTCCTTTGAAAAAATCCAGAGGCACACCACTAGCGGAAAACTTAAAAAAATGAAACTCAGCAGCCGATATTGACAGTAAAAAGTCGTTCTCGCAATTGTTGAATATAAATTCAAACCATAACCAACCATGCATCACTATAGCTCGTCTCAAAGTAGGTGTACTGTCACAACCTGTCACATCACGCCGTGACTAATTTTTAGTTTTTTGCTGTTTTCCTGTGTGTAGTGTTTCCTATTTTGTTGTTGATTGTCATGTCATGTACGGATGTACTTTGTGGACGTCGTCTGCTGCTCCACACGCTGTAAGTCTTTGCTGTCGTCCAGCATTCTGTTTTTTGTTTACTTTGCAGCCAGTTCAGTTTTAGTTTAGTTTTGCATAGCCATCCCTAAGCTTCAATGCCTTTTCTTAGCGGCACTCACCTTTTGTTTATTTTTGGTTTAAGCATTAGATACCTTTTTACCAACACGCTGCCTCCCGCTGTCGTCTGCATATTGTGATCACGACAAACAATGTTCCCAACATCCACAAAGCATTAGCTACCTGCTGCCACCTACTGATATGGAAGAGTATTACACGGTTACGCTGCCGCGTTATAGAAAGTATATCGTACACTGTTATTCAACAACGGCACATTATTTGCGGATTATAATAACTGGTTTGCAAAAAATATTTTTAACCTAATTAGGTGAAATTACATCACCTCCCACGACACACCAGACAATATCTCACGGTACACTAGTATGCCGCGGCACAGTGGTTGAAAAACACTGCACTAATGAACAAGGATAAAAATGTATAGTAAATACCGAAAGGATAGGTTGATCGGCAACACTAAAATGGCCCTAGTGTGAATGTGAATGTTGTCTGTTTATCTGTGTCGGCCCTGCGATGAGGTGGCGACTTGTCCAGGGTGTACCCCGCCTACCGCCCGAATGCAGCTGAGATAGGCTCTGTCACGCCAAATTTCTTCCCCCTACAAAAGCCCCCCCATTTACTTCCGGGGTCATTTCCTCTTACTTATGTCATTTCCTCTTACGTCATTGACAGCGAACAGACAGCAAACAGAGAACTAAAAAAAAAATGAATTTAACAAAAAAATTTAGTTTTAATAAAGTTTGATACTGTTGATTGATAATGAATTAACTTATTGTACACTGTTATTCATTTCTGCATATGTCCACAAGTCTTTGATTGATTGATTGAGACTTTTATTAGTAGGTTGCACAGTGAAGTACATATTCCGTACAATTGACCACTAAATGGTAACACCCAGTCAAATTTGCAGTCAGGAATATCCTCAAGTTAATTTGTCCGATTAATACAGACGATTTGTTAAGTTAACGCTATATTATAAAAAATAAAAAAACAATAAAAAAAACAAGTATCCTTCCAGCGACAGGCAGTCAAAGCCGAAGTGCTATCGATCGCTGTCAATGACGTAGGAGGAAATGACCCCGGAAGTAAATAGGGGGGGTGGGGGAGTGTAGGTTTTTGTAGGGGGAAGAAATTTGGCGTGACAGCTCCAGCGACCCCGAAAGGGACAAGCGGTAGAAAAATGGATGGGTGGACGTTACTATTTTTCGGGCCAAATAAACGAAATTCAATAGGTGGCGACCAGCCTCATTAGTGCCCTTAGTGGTATGGACCACTGGTCCCAGGACAGATCACATAATCGACAACAACCCCTGCTGGATGTAAACACATTTCTGTACCTTTTTCAACTCTGTTTTCAGAGGGATGGTAAGTCCCGTTTTATCCACATGTTGTGCAAGAGTCGCCAAGAGTTTACAGAGCTGAGGGTTCGGTCTCAGGTCGTCTTCGGTCATGTCACAGAGTGGAAAGGAGGCCAAAACTGTAGAATAAAACGACGTACAGGAGACAGACAGTAGTACTGATTTCAATAGAAACAGCAAAAACGACACATATATGTTCTCTTACCCTGTTGGTGCAAACTGTCTTCATTTCCGAACGATAATGCACCAGTGACTCCGAGGACATTTGCCATTTTCGGCAAATGTTTTCAACAAGAGTACACGTACGTCCACTTGGGCAGAAACTTCCTAAACCAAGTAGCGCGCGCATACGGGCTTCTTCTTTCTCTTCTTCTCTGGTTCAATGGCGGTTGACAAGCAACCTTATGGTGTGCATTACCGCCACCTTCTGATATGGAGTGTGGACCGAGATGGAACCCTGCTCTATATTATTTTATTTAACCCAGTCTTTTTTTTAAAATGTATATATTGCTTTGTACCGTACATGTCTATGAAGGTTCTCATTCATCCAGGTCATTGTCATCTCAGGGCATTCAACCGATCGCAACTGGACTGCTTTGTTTGTCTTGGAATACGTTTCGCCACTCATCCGAGTAGGCTTCATCAGTTCGTGCTCATATAATTGTTGTATCCTACGTGTTCTGAGTGCAATCCTAAAATATCTTCCACTACTAATCTCTCTTTCGCTAACTTATTTTCCAGTACTCCCCTTTCTCTATTGTATTTACTTCAGTGTATTAAAACAAGCCCTATACTTTCTATCTGATGACAATATAGTGACACAGCCCCGTATTATGTTTCCCTATCAATTTCAATGAACTATTTAGATATGTATGTCCTAACCTCCTTCTAGTAATAATGTCTTCTTCCTTCCTATTTCTAATAGTATAATTATTATTCCCTCCTCTCATTACACCATACTCTCCTCTGGACTTTGTAATACTCCCTACTTGTTTCCCTCATTCCAATTAGCCTGCCACTTTTTATTGTGTTCTATCTTAACTATATTCTTTTCTCCATTCCTGAATGCCCTCAATCTCTTCATCATTGTGACAGTTCCCCCTTTTATTTCTCTTTTCAAATCTTCTAAATGTTCTCCTTTTTAGATTCCTGTCACTACTAGGCCCCTTTCGTTCCCCCACCTCTATTTTTTATTGTATTATCTTATTACACAGCTTTTGCAATCGCGTTGCTTTGCTCTTTTGCTCTCCATTTTTACATTTAACCAACAGGCTTCTGTCCCTTAGCCTTTTTGCCATCTCCACCTCTCCAATATCCTTCTTTAACCCCTTAACCAATGTAATCAATCTAAAATCGTTCATGTCTCTGTTGACTTAAATTTGTATACTGAATAATCTTGCAATTCTCTACCATAATCATTTTCCTTCCTTCTCCTCCTTCGTCATCTTCATGCACTCTTTTAGCACTCGACTTTCCTTTCATTGCCTCCTTTCCCCTTTGTTCCTCTCTCCCATCCAGTCCTATCCATGTCCATACCTTCCTCCTACATTCCGTTGCTATACCCTACCATCTCCATCCAGTCACAAATCAGATTATGAGAACCGCCAAAAAGATTTAAAAAATTGAAATTCTCAGTCAGTCACTGATCGATCCTTAGTCCACTTTTGCCGCCAAATACGGGCATTATTCTGATTGGTTAAAGAAGACACTAGGTACAATCTGTTTGCGAGAACTGGTTACCTATCGCGAGAACCCGCGTGAACGCTGACTGAATACAGTACCTAATTGGTTCCCTGTAAGGAATTACTTTTTGACAGCAGCCATACTTACCAATAGTATTGTAGAACATCGTTAAAGCAGTGTTTTTCAACCACTGTGCCGCGGCGCACTAGTGTGCCGTGAGATACAGTCTGGTGTACCGTGGGAGATTATCTAATTTCACCTATTTGGGTTAAAAATATTTTTTGCAAACCACTAATTATAGTCTGCAAACTATGTGTTGTTGTTGAGTATCGGTGCTGTCTAAAGCTCGGCAGAGTAACCGTGTAATACTCTTCCATATCAGTAGGTGGCAGCCGGTAGCTAATTGCTTTGTAGATGTCAGAAACAGCGGGAGGCAGTGTACAGGTAAAAAGGTGTCTAATGCTTAAACAAAAAATAAACAAAAGGTGAGTGCCCCTAAGAAAAGGCATTGACGCTTAGGGAAGGCTATGCTGAATGAAACTAAAACTGAACTGGCTACAAAGTAAACAAAAACAGAATGCTGGACGACAGCAAAGACTTACTGTGAAGCAAAGACAGCGTCCACAATGTACATCCGAACATGACATGACAATCAACAATGTCCCCACAAAGAAGGATAAAACAACTGAGATATTCTTGATTGGTAAAACACAGTAGATGCGGAAAATATCACTCAAAGGAAGACATGAAACTGCTACAGGAAAATACCAAAAAAAGAGAAAAAGCCACCAAAATAGGAGCACATTGAATCAAAAAAGTGTGGGTACTCTGAGCTTCTGTTTGGTGCGTAATCACAAACAACAGTCAGGACCCGTCCCTCCACCTGAAGGCGGAGGGAAGCTACCCTCTCGTCCACTGGGTTGAACTCCAACGTGCAGGCTTTGAACCGGGGGACAAAAACAATTGCCACCCCAGCCCATAGCCTCTCACTGCGTGCAACGCCAGAGTGGAAGACAATCCAACCCCTCTCGAGAGAACTGTTTCCAGAGCCCTTGCTGTGCGTCGAAGTGAGTCCAACTATATCTTCTCCACCTTGCGCACTAGCTCAGGCTCCTTCCCCCCAGCAAGGTGAAGTTCCACATCCCAAGAGCTTGCTTATGTAGCCAAGGATCGGATCGCCAAGTGCTCTGCCTTCGGCTTAAGCCCAGCTCACACTGTACCCGACCTCTATGGCCCCTCCCATGAGTGGTGAGCCCATTGGAGGGGGGACCCACGTAGCCTCTTCGGGATGTGCCCGGCTGGGCCCCATGGGGACAGGCCTGGCCACCAGGCACTCGCCATCGTGCCCCACCTCCGGGCCTGGCTCCAGAGGGTGGCCCCGGTGTCCCGCGTCCTTGCGAGGGAAATCTGAGTCCTTGATTTGTCTTTTTTATAAAGGTCTTCGAGCTGCTCTTTGTCTGATCCCTCAGCTAGGACCTGTTTGTCTTGGGGGACCCTACCAGGGGGCATGGAAGCCCCCGGACAACATAGCTCCTCGGATCATTGGGACACGCAAACTCCTCTACCACGATAAGGTGGTAGAGGGCTCAGAAAGAAGCTCACAGATTATGTAAACAATATTTACAGAGACCCAAATCGCCAGGAGGATAAGCAATACCAAACTGTAGGTTTTACGACTGGGCCACCAACATTAGTATTCTTTAAATTTTGGTTCAGTTTAAGCGCTAATTTGGTTTGCAGACTATTTCTAGTTTTGCACCCATCACTGCTAATCATGCTTTCCCTCCCTCTCTTGTTGATAATGCCTTTTTAACATGGTCAAGTCTGAGGATCAACAACATTAAATATTTATACATTGACAACACTTTTACCTCTTCCCAGCAACTTTGTGATACATTTTCACTACCTATACAACACTTTTTTATATATATAGGATCAATTACACATATTTACAAACAAATTTTTCATTTACACCCTGAATCTCTGAATTCAATGAAGTCACTTTGGGAGGGTGACTTAGGAGTGACCGTATCTGAGGAGAGCTGGACAGAGATTTTAAGTAGAGTTCATAAATCTTCTATTTGTGCTACACACAGCCTTATTCAATAAATGATAAATGGGTTATACTTGTATAGCGCTTTTCTACCTTCAAGGTACTCAAAGCGCTTTGACAGTATTTCCACATTCACCCATTCACACACACATTCACACACTGATGGCGGGAGCTGCCATGCAAGGCGCTAACCAGCAGCCATCAGGAGCAAGGGTGAAGTGTCTTGCCCAAGGACACAACGGACGTGACTAGGATGGTAGAAGGTGGGGATTGAACCCCAGTAACCAGCAACCCTCCGATTGCTGGCACAGCCACTCTACCAAATTCGCCACACCGTCCCAATGCAAGCTAATACATTGTACCTATTATACCAAGGTCCGGTTGGCTAAAATGTATGACGGAATATCGGTATATGTGATGGGTGTCAACAGTCTCCAGCTAACTTAATACCGTGGTATTGTTAGGTTCTGGTGTGTTTGTTCTCTGTCCTTGCACCTGTTCTCACTCTCTCCCCCCACAGTGTGGCGTGCAGCTGGCTCGAGACAGCAGGGCACACCTGATTCTAATTAAGGGTCACACTACTTAACCGTGCTGGTGCAGCATGTGGGCGCCGGAGCTTTGTACTCAGTTACCACAGCCACGTTTTCCATGGTCTCGCAGGGGAAAGTCGCAGTCTTTTACATGCCCGGTTTCCCATGTCTGCCCAAAACTTCGGTACTTTGGTTTTCTTTGTAGTTTTCTCATGGCATGCTAGTTTTTGCCACCATTGCCTTTTGTATGCTGCCTTATTGTGTTTCCCTCCCAATAAAGAGGAAGACTTTTTGCCAAACGCCAACCATCTCTGCATTTTTGAAATCCACAACACAGTAATTGGCAAAAAGATTGAACTGAATCCTCTAAGTGGACCATTTGGGGTCGCACCTTAGTCATCAACCCTTAGCAAATCCAAAAAGAATCTTGTAGCATTAACTACTTTGTTGGCTAGAACATTGTTTTTCAACCTTTTTTGAGCCAAGACACATTTTTTGCGTTGAAAAAATTCGGAGGCACACCACCAGCACAAATCATTAAAAAACAGTTGACAGTAAAAAGTCGTTGTCGCAATTGTTGGATATGACTTTAAACCATAACCAACCATGCATCACTATAGCTCTTGTCTCAAAGTAGATGTACTGTCACGACCTGTCACATCACGCCGTGACTTATTTTGAGTTTTTTGCTGTTTTCCTGTGTGTAGTGTTTTAGTTCTTGTCTTGCGCTCCTATTTTGGTGGCTTTTTCTCTTTTTTTGGTATTTTCCTGTCGTCCAGCATTCTGTTTTTGTTTACTTTGTAGCCATTTCAGTTTTTTTTTCGTTCTGCATAGACTTCCTAAGCTTCAATGCCTTTTCTTAGGGGCACTCACCTTTTGTTTATTTTTGGTTTAAGCATTAGACACAATTTTACCTTCACACTGCCTCCCGCTGTTCCCGACATCTACAAAGCAATCATCTACCGGCTGCCACCTACTGATATGGAAGAGTATTACACGGTTAGTCTGCCGAGTTCTAGACAACACCGACACTCAACTACAACACATAATTTGCAGACTGGTTTGCAAAAAATATTTTTAACGCAAATAGGTGAAATTAGATCATCTCCCACGGCACACCAGACTGTATCTCACGGGCACACTAGTGTGCCGCGGCATAGTGGTTGAAAAACACTGGGCTAGAAGACTCAGTGTGCTAAATTGGAGGTCAGCAGTGCCTCCTTTCCACACTCACTGGATTAAAGATGTTCTGTATTTTCTCAAACTGAAGAAGAGGCTGACATTGAGCGGTTTTTCTATGAAGTTTCAGGAAGTAAGGTGTGGTTTCCTAAAATATGTAAAAGAGACTGATCTCAAATTGAATCCCGATTGAAAAGTAATTGAGAAGTACATGATTGATGAGTCTTTTGTCTGCTTTTGTGTATTGTTGCAGAGTGTTGGGATATTCAGGAGTGCAATTGTCTGTGACTTCATGTCAATATTTTCATGTACTTATTTTACTGATGCATGTTTTGTTTTGTTCTAGTTTATTGTTTATTTTTTTAATTTTATATATATTTTTTGTGGGTTACCTTTTGGGGGGAGAAAAAAAGAACATTTGACATTTAATTGTATTTCTGGACTACATCCGTCAAAAATCCATTTAACAAATGTTTTAAAAAAAATCTGGTATAGGCAGTTGAGATATATCAAAAACTCTATGAAATATTTGTGTGTTTCTGCGTTTGTAAACTGTGTGTGAACAAATCCTACACTTTCTTTTAAGCTCTGCTTCTCCCTACTCCTTTTCGGACATCCTGTAATGGAACAACTGGAAATATGTGCTCTATTACATTGTAATTCTATGCATTTTCGAAATAAACTGACAACCAACCATCACCTGTTTGCTTTTTGTTAAGGGTTGCGCGCCACAGTAAATCCATCAATCCATTTTCTGCAGCCACCGGTAAGCTGGAGCCAATGGGGATTCAAACCAAAATTTTCTGACCTTGAGGATGACGAGATAACTCGTATGTACAGTGTATAAATGCATATACCCATTTGCATACAATTGTCCTCATTAGGACAATCACAGGACACATATAGACAAACAACCATTCAGACTTGCCTGTGCAAACATGCATGTTTTGTGGATGTGGGAGGAAGGAAGGAGTATGTGAAGAAAAACCACTGAAGTCAATTATAGATGCTGCAATCAGGAAGAGTTGTATTGAGATGTGTGGTTATTGCGCCGTAAATGCAGTATCTTCCTTCCTTCCAGACTGTGAGGCAGAGTGCTAACTTGATTTTTACTTTTCAGTTATCTTTATTTTCAGAAATGTCTGTGTTTTTATTGTTGTGTGTTCTACAAATTGCTATATTATTTTTATTTATATATTGTTTACACAAAAAACCCAAATACCTCCTTGTCTTTAGGGTAAAACGCCAAAGGATTCAAATAAGAGCCAATAGTAGTTTTTGTTTAGTTATTTTCCACTATTCACCTTATACTGTGTTGCTCGAACAGGTGAATGTCGTAATGAAAGGGAATAAGATAATTATATGATTCTATTTATGTTTATACTTTGTATTATATTGTAGTATTCATTTATTGTTAAATTGTTCACAAATGTTGCTAAAAATATATATCAGCATTGGAAATACTGACCCTGTATTTACTTGGTATTGTATTGATACAAAAATGTACAATAAACACAATTTCTCTGTGCACACACTGCTGTTATGTAGATTGATTATTTTTTCAAATTTTAAAAAAAAATGTTCACCATATACATTTTTTATAAAGTTAACATTTACAAACATAAACATATGAACAAAGACAATTAAAACAAGTACAAAAACAGTGCAATACAGCGCCACAGGGTTGTTAATTCAATAAAGTAATTATAGTAGAATGTAAAATATATATATATATATATATATATATATATATATATATATATATATATATATATATATATATATATATATATATATATATATATATATATATGTAGTAAGGTGTATAGTTATAGACTCACACAAGTTTTGTAAATATTTTAAATTTGGAGTATAGCATTATAGTTTTCACAGCTTTTTGGTTGCTAGAGGTAGATAGCGTTTTAAAATAAAGTTCTAACTCTTTTTAAAGGCACAAAACACAGGTTGGGTATTGAGAACCTTAGATTTATGAATATAAAACTTAGCAAATAGTATAATGAAGTTGCAAAGGTAAAATTCCTTTTAAAAATTTTTTCTCATACTGTGTAAATCCAAATAGCACATCTATAAGACAAAGCACAAATTTGTCATAAATATTGTCCTAGATGAAACAACACATGCCCTGCCATAGTGATCGAGTGCTTTCACAAGTCCAAAACAGGTGGTAAACAGTCTCAGGACGCATGTTACATAAGGCGCAGGTAACATCAATGTCCTTCTTGTATCTAACCATCACAGTCTTTACAGGGTAATAACGATGAATGATTTTGAAAGAAATCTATTTTATTTTGTTCGTAAGTAAGTACCTGTTAGAAAGAGACCACGTTTTGACCGAGTAAATGTAATTCAAAACATTATTCCAGAACTAAAATGTATAGGAAATAGACACACAATCATTTTGGAATAAGCATCGGATTTTTCTGTTATGTTTCTGATCAAAACAAAGTTTCCCCACAGGAGTGTCATGTGGATCATTCACAATTGCTATAGCAGAAAGAGGAAATAACATAACACCTGTTGGAATGGCATCAAAGACAATTGCAAACTGTTTGGGAGTCACAGGGACCTTAAAATGGTTGATAAATTATTGATAATTAAAAAATTTACCTTCCTTATTGAAAAGCTGGCTCGCCAAAATAATACCATTCTTGAACCAATTGTTGAGGAAAAGTGATTTCCTTTTGTAACATATATCTCTATTGTTCCAAATGAAGTATTATTTAGGTGAGAAATTGTGCTTATAGAAAAGAGACCATGCCAGAAGGACCTGTTTGTGGAAGTTTGAAAGAAAAACAGGAATTAATTGATTCCACTACTTCCTTGAGACAGATTGGACAGTCACAGATTTCTTGATCAGCTGCTGATTGATTTCGTATCAGTTGAGGCATCCATAAACGTAACAGCGTCACTTTCACGGTATTGACTATTATATAATTTTTTGTGAAATTGAGAACATTGATTTGCAATCTGTTTTGTATAATTGCAAACCATATTGTTTATTTTCAGTTGACCAATGGTGTTATTTTGAGCCTGCGATTTTTGTAAACGAAAGTAATATGTGGAATTCTGTTCACCTTGCTCTAACCATTGTTTCCTAGACCTTACAAAGGGTCCTTCTGCTTTCAATTGATACATTTTGTCTAATTTACTTTGACTTTCTAAGAGACTTTCTTTTTCTTCTGCTGACATATTATCTGGACATATAGAGGATAATGTAGTAATGATGGAAATCACATTTTCTTCCTCAGACCGCTTTTTCTTAGCTAGATTACTGCTAGATTACTGCAATATTTTCTAATACATTTACCTACCTCATATTTAAGGTTTTCCAATTACTACCATAATTTTTTGGGTCTTAGCTTTATTAAAAAAATGTTTTATTATTTCTTTAATCCTCATTTTAACTGCTTCATGACATAAAACCAAACTATTGAGTTTCCAGTATGAGTTATTTGGACAATTGCGAAACGGAGGTAGAGAGGTGTGAATCTGTATAGCCTTATGATCAGTCAACGGAGTGGAGAGAATTTTAACACTAACATTGTCTTGCAGTGTGTTAGAAATTAACCATATATCTATTCCAGACTTCCTTGAGCTTGATTTATTAGACCAGGTAAAGCATGTCTTATCAGGATTTTTAGATCTCCAGGCATCAATTAAATTGAGCCTTTGCATTAATAATTTTAGATTTGAGCTGACACTTTTGAGAGCCTGGTGGCCATCTTTCAAGTGAATTGTCAAAGACAGTGTTGAAATCACCTCCTACAAGTATATATACATTTGGAAAGTTGGCAAGCCAATGCAGAATTCTATTTTCCACCTCACTAAATCATCATCATCTGCGATCACTCGAACGAGTATGACAGGAGAACGCCTGTGCATGGAATCTTTTAAAGTGGGGTGACTGGTGCACAGACAGCCACCACACTGTCCTTGGCAAAGAGAAGGCCAGGGTCCAATGGCATGGAGACCAAGACAATTAGGGGCCCATCTTTGCTGCAGCCTTCTTCCGCCTTTGTGACCATTGTGGAGCTTCTCTACAACCATCATCCGCCCACTCCGCCGTTGAGGTATTTTTCGACGAGGGAGACCCGCAGACTCCACCGTCACTTCTTCGCTGTGGGGAGCTGTATCCGATGGCAAATGAAACCCAGGACGACCAGCACCTCCTCACAGATGCAGGAGGCTGCCGGAGCTCCGGTCTGTCGGAGGACCGCCTATGGTGCGCCTACCAGCACTTGCTTTTCTCTCAGGGTGTACTCCCCTAGCCTTTTGTTTTCCCAGACTAACACACAAGGCAGCGGGGGAAGTGGTTGGGTGATGCCAGGGCGTGTCCACAATGTGGGCCTGCGCATCACGCCTCTGGGGACCACTGCGAGCTCCGAGATCCCCTGCCACGTTTGCCTTGGGCCGCGGGGCCCTAGTTACGGTGTGTGGCCACGTGGAGGCCCGACAGGAGTCTTGGTGAAAGAGAGGCTGTGTACTGGCAGGAGAAGACTGACGCACAAGGCTGCTTCTCCGTTCACCATTGATTGATTGATTGATTGATTGAAACTTTTATTAGTAGATTGCACAGTACAGTACATATTCCGTACAATTGACCACTAAATGGTAACACCCGAATAAGTTTTTCAACTTGTTTAAGTCGGGGTCAACGTAAATCAATTCATGGTAAACCACAAGGGCTAGCCAGCGGCAGTGTCTGTAAGCGAGAGTTTAGCAAGCAGGTGGGAAGTAGACATGCAACCTTCCCTCTAACTACTGCACTAGATGCATCACAACACCCTGTAGACCAGGAATGTCCAAAGTGCGGCCCGGGGGCCATTTGCGGCCTGCAGGTAATTTTTTAATGGCCCCACGGCCCATTTTAAAATACGATTAAAAAAATTAAAAACATAAAAAGTGGTATGAAAGACAAAACAGGTGAAATGTAACAAGGAAATGTTGCAATATTTACTCTAGTAACACAAAGCTGCCATGCAGGCTGTTTCTTTCTTTAAAAAATAATAATGAATCAAAATCAATGTTATTATGAATTATTGACCTATCCAAGGCTCCAATTACGTCACATTAAATATTGCACTTTGAGATATTTTTTGGGGAAAATGTTGCATATTTTGTGTTTGCCATATAAAAAATTGAGCTTTTTTTTTTTTTTAAAGGGCCTAAAACGAACAAACAAAAAACATAAACAACAATACAACGTATAATTGACGGATAGATCTGAAGTTGATCTCGAGATTATTGTGTTAAAAGTAAACAGTAAAAAAAATGTATAATTTATTTTTTAACACTTTAATGAGTAGGACCCTTTTGGTTCCCCAATAATTTTTGTGTGATTTGTTTTTAAGTGTCTTGGCTCAAAAAATAATAATGAATTAAAATCAATGGTGTTATGAGTTGTTGACTTTTTTAAGGCTCCAATTATTATATAATCTGAAATATTCCTCTTAAAAATTTTATTGGGTGAAAATATTGCATATTTTGTGTTTTTTCCATAAAAAAACAGGGTTTTCTTTGACAAAAAGAGCATACGACTTAAATCTTTAAAAACAGTATATTGACAGATAGACCTAATGTTGATCTAGAGATAATAATACTGAATAATGACACATTTAAAATATTTTTTGGACCAAAACCCTTTGGGGTCCCCGGGATCAAGCCTGAGTGGAGGCCTTAATGTATATTTTTTATACATATATTGTAGTGGTTTTTAAAATAAAAAAATATCAAAATGGCCCCCGCTTGCTTTGATTTTTCAGTGTGCGGCCCTCAGTGGAAAAAGTTTGGACACCCCTGCTGTAGACGGCCCACCCACACAACCTCACTAAATAACATATTATTGTCAGGCACTGAGTTATATCCATTAATGTTGATTTTTTTTTTTTTTTTTTTTTTGATTGTTTTTACCTATTTGCACGTTGATAGTGACGTTGCAAAAGGTGATCGTCTTGTTTACCTTTGCATAATAGAAAGCCTTTGAATCCTTGAATCATTTGATTCAAAGGTTATCGACCAATAACAGAGCAGACTTCCGTAGTGGGCGGGGCTTCGTTGGGTGTTTGAGGTCATTCAGCCCCTCACTGATTCACTCTATCGGCGTGTGTTGGAGAGGCTTGCTAGCTTCATTGAGTACTCGCCGGGCAGTGCACCTTTTTTTTTTTGTAGGGGTCCGCCCGTGAAAATTGCACAGCAGGTTCAAAAGGACCGGTGAAATTTCCCCCTCTGCGGTTGTTCAACGCAGCGACTGCGCCACACTTGAGGCACACGGCTATCAGTGGCTAGTAGCAGACTAGCATCCTTCCAACTGACTGGATCAAGGTGTTGATAGCAGCTAGCCTCGGTGCTAATCAGCCTTCAGCCCAGAACCCGCTTGTTTGTACCGCCAGTGACCACGGTGCTCCTAGGGAGAGACGGTGTGCTTCCGTCGGGTTCACTTGACACCATCACACCCATCACCTCTTTCCCCTTCTCCCTCTCCCTCCCACCCGAAACACTGGACATCCACAAGCGGCCGGAGAGCGGCGACGGGCCGGTGAAGCTGGGGGTGGTCTCGTTGCCCGACGCTCTCGGAGTCGTCCCGGCTCCAGCCGACAAGCACAGCCCCGGGGAGCTGCCGTCAAGTATGGACGGGCTGGCCGTGGAAGTTCGTGGCTCGAACGGGGCCTTCTATAAGGTAACTGGGCTGCCTCTTATAAGCAAAGTTTTCTGCTTTTCCCAGCTGTTACATTGAGTCATTTTACCCTCAGCAGTCGCTAAGAATGACTTTATTAGTACGAGTCGAGTCGTTTTTGAGTAAAACGAGGGTGTTTTGGCGTCCCAGCACGGCTGGTCATTGTGGGGTGGGCAGCTACTAGCACGAGTTAGCTCTTAAGCTAGTAGGTGCAACTGTCGTCATCACAATCACTGTATTAACCATTGTCAACGTTCCGTCTTCTTCTGATACCGCTCTAAAATAGTGTGGGGGTTCTAAAACAATCTGATAACCACACACCCATTGTGTCATTGCTGCCACTCTGGTGTGAGATGCTACATGTTAAGCTAGGGTACTTTATGTTTGTGCAGACAGTCCGTCGTTTACTCAATGCCTCACTTTCGGTTTCATTTCTCTCATATTTTCAAAATTAACTTTCATATCTTAGGGACCCTGACAACCGTTTTCACTGTCACGTTTTGGTTCAAACACAGATACAAACATGTATAAAATAGGTACAGAAGAGGTGAATTGTGATTTGACTCATTTGAACTCCTTTTTTAAGTTGGGTGGAATAAGATTATAGGGGTACCTCCTTTTGGAATGAAATAGAAAGGATGTATGGAATGGCAACCTTACCCCCCGCCCTCCTAACTATCTAGTCATATTTTTAAAAGCTTCTCGTATTTTAGTTATGAGTATTACAGTGAAAACATATGTCCGCCCCTTTCTGCCGTTGGTTGTTCAGCAGGCCGGACTGACCACATAGGAGGTTCGAGATGAGCCTAAATTTACTCGCCTTCTGCCGCCTCACCTGTCGCTGCCCATTACTTGGTGACAGTTTGGCTCTGGCACATATGAGCAATTTTTCAGTTCTTTTCGTCATTCATCCCGAAACCATTGCACCCTGTTCGGGCGCCTAGGACAAAAGGTTTAATTGCCAGTTGATGGAGCTGTGTATCAGTGCGCGATGATTTACAGTCCTGGCCATCCAGCACGTGATCGCCACATGTGGCCGCCGACTTAAGGACGTGGTGTCCTTTTGACACTTATACACCACTCTTGTCACACCAGGAGGAGGGCCTGCCCAACCTACGACTTGGTGCTCTTGGTGGCAGTCAATCTGACATTAAATGTGCAGCTGTCTCCTGAGGTAACCTCCATAAATTAGTGCAGAGAGGAGGATGGGCCCTGCTATCTTGCCACTTTTAAAACGTGAACCATCAGTTAATGTCAATTAATTTCTCAGAGTGACATTGATATTTTCCAGCAGGTGAACCCATGTCAACATGGGCGCCACCTCTGTCCCTTATAGGGTAGTGTTACCGCAAGAGGCATGCCACACCTACCACTTTGACATGCTCAGCACAGAGGGTGTCGGCTGAGGTCTGCCATTCATTCACAATGGCGTCCTTTTTGACTGTATGCTGTGCACATTGTGTGTGTGCCACCTTTCCACACTTTTCCCAGCTTCTAAAAAATCCTCCTCTTGCTTTGTGCCTGTTTCTGTTTCTTACTTCCAAGCCAAATGTTTACACTTAAACAAGACCACGCTAATCATAACTGCAATAACATTTTACCCCCTCTCTGTGCTTTTCTCTCCCTAGGGTTATATCAAGGATGTCCATGATGACTCGCTCAGCATAGTGTTTGAAAACAAGTACGTTTGAACCGTTTCTACCACAGTGTGTGTCTGTCCTACCAATGTGTGTCTGTCCTACCAGTGTGTGTCTGTCCTGCCAATGTGTGTCGTCGTGATTAAGTTACCACAACTGGTTGTGGCCGGTGCTCTCCTCAAGCATTCAAAATGTTCCTCTTCGGCACCTGTGCTTGGAATGCAGCTGTCTGTACACATCTTTAACAGCTCCCTCCCTAGCTCTGCCCGACTGCATCTACCATTTTCCACCACTTCCACCAACACACACCCGCCACCCTTTTTATCTTCTTGGCTGGGAGTGCAGTGTAGTGCAGGGAGCTCCCTAAAAATAGAGGTTGACCCAAGTTATGCAGAGTGGGTAGGGGAGGGGGTGGCAGGCCTTTGCTGTTATTGGGACGCAACTTCAGCCCCTGTCACAACCCTTTTTTTACTTTCCCTGATAAGGTGCTCGGCTATTTGTATAAGACAATGCCTGTATAATGCGCCGAAGGACTAAAAAAAATGATGCAGCGTCTTCCATGTTAGTGTATACTGTAAAGACAATGTACACTTAATTGCACATGTAATATCTGATCATTAATTGCGCTATAATTCCATGAGAGTTTTGCAGTAGCACACGCACGTCTGCGCTTTAGGCACTTAAACATTCATGAGGCTTCCTTAGTGTTCGCTGATTTTAGAAATAATGTACACTTCACTGCACATGTAATATATCACTATGTTGCTGATCAGTTGTGTTAGAATGCAATGAGCGTTGTATATCATAAGCACAGACGCATATCTGCGCTTTAAATACTAAAAAAATATTGATAATATTCTCAGGCTATGTGTAAGTGCAGGCTGGTTTTAAAGATAATGTACATGTCATTGTATGTATAGCTTATTAAAATAAACATAACCGGTGTAATGCACAATAAGTCAGTGTGGCTGCTTTTCCAGGCTTCTGATTGGACCAAACGTGCATGACAGCAGGTGTATGTGTTTGTGTGTAGACATAGAGTTTTGAAACTACACTTGTGTGGATGGAGATTGTTTTTACCCCGGATATGCGTTTTTGAAACTGTCCGTGTTCATGTGGACATGGCCTAAGCTACTTTTGTTAGAAATAGCAACGGCAGAAGATTTTGGTGTGCATGCATAAGCTGGTCTTCCCCACAATAAGAGGATAGAGAAAAATAAAGAACTTGACTATGACTGGATAAAAAAAAAAAAGGCCAGACTTGCGCAAAGTTCTGCAGATAAACCACAACCATGTATGGAGCTATCCCTTGTCTAAGGAAAAATACGTCACTAAAGGCTCAAATTCCAAACAACTAATTTGGAGCACTTTTGAAAGAAGGCAAGATTTTTTTCATAAATATCTCTGCCATACCTCCATGGTTTGATTTAAAATTTTCAGGACTTGTGGGGATCCCAAATACACAAAAACAGGTATCAATAGGTAAGAAAATTGGGTTTTGCATAATAGTACCACTTTAAAGTTTAACTTTTTTGAGACCCGAAGTAGAAGATTGTGTTACTAGAAGATTAGAGCTAGTTATTTGCTTTTGTCTCTCCCGCTCACACTGAAGCTGGCAGCCAGAGCGACAGTTACCCTTCAGCGATGTGCGGTTGCCGCCTCCGACCGACTACCAAAAGGAAATTGGCGAAGGAGAGGAGGTGGAGGTAAGGCCTTTGGCGCTTTGAGTCACTGGCTCTTTGTTTTCCTGAACTTTCTCACTGTCACAGCCCACATCAGCGATCCTTTTTAGTAGCCGACCATCTACAAAAAGATGAAGTTGTGACTGTTTTCTCTGCCTTGCAGGTTTACTCCAGGGCCAATGAACAGGAGCCGTGTGGCTGGTGGCTTGCCCGGGTCCGAATGATGAAGGGAGAGGTAAATAAAGCTCATCTTTGCTTGAGCACTTTTCATTTTACACTTGAAGCAAACCACCTCCCAGTCACCAGGGCGATCGATGAGTTGAATAGTGGAGTCAGTGGAATATGGAGTGGGGGGTAGCCTTACAGCGTCTCCATGCCAGGGGAGTTGCTGGTAAGAGCCTACAGGAATGTCTCGGGTTGACTTATTGCTCTAATTCTCCATTTTAATCGTGTGGTGGGCTCTACCAGATCCTCCAATTTTTTGGTTAACATTTAAGAACTTTATCATCGATCCCTTGACCCCTGATATTACTTTTCTATCAAAGTAGGAATGGATTTTTAGCCTCATAACGGCATAATGCTGAAGTTTTGTTAAGAAGTGTAAAAACTTTTAAGCATCATTCAGTACACACACACACACACTAAAGAAAACCAATTTACTGCCTGAAGTGGCTGGGGATTAGCTTTCTACAACACATGTAAATGTATCTTAATTTGATCGTCAGTTCTCTCTGCCATGTAGTGGGCTTCTGTGTGGGGTGGGGGCTGTTCATACCTAACCTAACCTGACTCTCGCCAGATCCTTGTAGTTCGCTGAGCTCCACACAAGGATCTGGGCTCGAGGGCATTGCATACTCCTTCAAGATAGAAAAAAAATAATGAACTAATCAGGATCGCCAGGCGGCACTTCATAGATGTGACGTGGCGCCGAAGCGACTGTTTGATTCAAACAACAATGGCGGCACGCAGCGGGGAGTCGTGTGCTGACATTGATTCTGCTATTGCAACTGTTTTGCGACATCGATCGTCTACTGACATTGCTGCGTTGTTTCAGTAAAAGTTTTCTAACTTTTCGCTCTGTCATTATCCAATATGTTGGCTGTTCTGTTTTGGATTTCCCAGCGTTGCTCTCATCAGCGTCACGGGTTGATTTGGATGTGAGTGGTTGAAGTAGCACGTCATTCAAGATAACGGAGAAGTGGTTTATCCAATCACATACAATGATTTTTTTTACAAGACCCTGCCTTCTGAAATACATCTCCTATTGAGAAGTCCCAGATCCTTGTGTGGAGCTCAGCGAACTACAAGGATCTGGTGAGAGTCAGGTTAGTTCATACCAACAATCATACACAAATTAAAGCTATAGAAGCTGAAATAAATAACACCATTTTTAAATTACAATTTACAAGCACATTGCGTGCCACAACCAAGCTTCTAACTCAAAACACCCATATCTCAAATCAGGCCTGTCGATTAAAATTTGTTCAAATCAATTCAATATGTGCTAAACCGTCCCAAACACAACAATTTGAACAGATATAATACCTTTTGAAATGAAAAAACAACTTTTAGATAAGATATATTGTTTGAAACACATTATTGCATGTACTATGAACAACTACATTAGTTTTATGAAATAACATATTACTGTTCAGTATTTACTTTGAGGATCAGACTTTTGTAGGTGTGTCCTTTGGGCTGCTATTCTGTCATGGAGCATGTAGGTGTGTCCTTTGGGCTGCTATTCTGTCATGGAGCAAGAGAAACTAGGAAATGTTTCATATTGCACACAGATGTATTTGAGTTAAGGGCTGAACACGTCAGAACCGACAGCAAGGTGTGCCCGTGCACAAGGGCAGTGCCATCCAGCCCACAGAGCCAGCAGACCGATCAAACGGACACACAGCAAAAGCAACCCTCCCATTCCTGCATGGATAAATGTTTGGACGCCTGAGTGACGTGGACCGACAGCACCGCAAGGCTGGGTCAGGCAAACCGTTAGGACATGTTCATGGTTTGTTTCTCTGATTCAGCCGTGCTCTACTTCTCCTTCGCGCTAACTTTTTCAGTTAAACAGGTTGAAGGGCAAGATTGTGTCAATCTTTGGCTGTGAGAAGTACTACTTCCACTGTTGCCGGAAATGCTTGTGAGCTAAACTTAAAGCACCTTTAGTAATAGAAACACAGCACCAGGACTTAAGTTAATCAACAAACGATTTGTCGACAGAAGCAAAATAGCCTTTAAGTGGGTTCCGCTGTACCTGAACTAAACCACAAAAAGCCCAGACACCTCTCGTATTTGTAAGTTATTGATACATGATAAAATAAAAACCCAACTGTTTAAATGTCAGAATGTTCTCAATGAAGACACTTTAAATATGTGACATTTTGGTGGAGAGAAACCTATAAACAGCCCTATTTTGAAATTAAAACTCTTTTGTACATACAATAGATTTAATAGAGTAAAATAATATATGTGAGTTTCGTTAATCAGTGATAACTAGACAACAATAATGAATAGTGGCAAATCACATGAAGTATGTTTTTCTAGATGTCATTCATTCTCACAATCCACAAGCAACATTGTTATTTATGCTTTATTTAGTGATGTAAGAATTTGTACAATTTAGGCAACGCCCTTGACATCTAAACCAACAAATATAATTCACTGCATTTGTCTTTAGTCAAAGCAGTGCACCACAATGGCAATCTTTTGTCTCTAATTATCATCATAACCACAAGAACAAAAGCATGTCATTCAAATATTACCACCAACAGGAAATAGCTGTGGAAAGTTTTAGTTTTTCAGAGCTTCTGCTACACTGACAGCTATTATATTACTTATCATTTAGCATTATCTTCCTTTACTTAACTTCCCACATAGCGGACAGCCTGAAATTACCACAATCGCCCCCTAGCATATGAAAGGCATACAGCGTATGGCCAACAGTTGCATTAATGATAGAGCATGTAACCTGGGAAGTCATATGTAGGTGGGAAAAAAGAAGAAACCAAATTATTTTAAAAATCAGACTTATTGGGTCCACGAAACGGATAGTAACGCAAAATGTGTTTGTGGTTTCAGTTCTACGTGATCGAATATGCGGCGTGTGACGCCACTTACAACGAGATTGTCACAGCAGAGCGCATCAGGCCTCTCAACCCCAACAGCCCCTCTTCGCAAAAATCCTTTCACAAAGTCATCATCGCTGTCCCGGAGGACCTACGGGAGATGTGAGTGTCTTAACTACTTGATGATGTTGTAAGAGGCTCTAATGTCTGATTTAGCAATTTTGTTCCAAGGCAGCTCTGCTGATTGTGTTTTTCCCCATCAACAGCTGTGCAGGTGACAACATTCACAAAGACTTCAGGAAAGCTATTGGCGCCAACTGCATCTTCTACAGTGCCCAATCACATGAACTCATTGTGCTGGTTTGTACTCACTATCTGTCACATATATAGCTCACTATTCCCTCCAATACACAAATATTGAGTTGAAGCCTTATTTTTGTCTGACCTTCAGTCTACAAACGAAACAACAACAAAGCGTGCTACCCTTCTCAGCGACATGCACTTCCGCAGTATCCGTACCAAGCTAATGTTAATGTCAAGAAACGAGGAAGCCACCAAACATTTGGAGGTAATCATCCCCTTTGTACGTGATTAGTCCACCCCATTTTGTGTATTCCTTTGAAACGCATCCCGCCCTCTTTCAGACAAGCAAGCAGTTGGCCTCTGCCTACCAGGAGGAGGTTCGGGTACGAGAGGACCTGATGGGGCTTGCCATCGGCTCCCATGGCGCCAACATCCAACAGGCCCGAAAGGTGCCTGGTGTCACCGCTATCGAGCTGGAAGAAGAGAGTTGTACTTTCAGGATCTATGGAGAGGTATGTGGCCTCAGGGTTTAAGCATAGTTGGATGGTCATCATCCTGGGCAGTTTGACCTGATGTGTGTTTTACAGACCCCAGAGGCAGTGAGGCAAGCTCGAGAGTTTCTTGAGTTCAAAGAAGACTACTTTCAAGTACCTAGGAACCTCGTAGGTGAGTGAAAAAAATTATGTAATTTGCTCATGTTGCTCATTTGGCTTCACCAAAATCCTCCCAACATTAACATCGTCTCTGCCCTTCCTCCTCATACGCAGGCAAAGTCATCGGTAAGAGTGGCAAAGTCATACAGGAGATTGTGGACAAGTCGGGCGTGGTCCGCGTCAGGATCGAGGGAGACAATGACAAAAAGCTTCCTCGGGAGGAGGTAGGCAGGCAGGGGGCAGGCAGAGAGGACACTGCCAGCAGCAAAGAGGTGAATAAACTGTTAGGCTCGTCTCCGTGTTACTGTATACTCTGCAAAATTGTCATAACTTTTGTAAAACAAGTGCTGATGTTCCATGTTTTGTCTGCTTTTACACTTTCTGTGTTTTTTAAAAAACTTATGCACAGTGTTTGTGTTTGCTATTGGGGCTATTGGCCCCCAGCTGTAAGCTTATCTGAGATGTTCTTTTTCAAGAGTTTACAATGTCACATTAAATAATAGGATTATATTTGTACAGTTAAGGCCGTCAGATTACATGGAAAAGAACAACACACTGATCGTTCCTCTTTTATCTTTTCTCTTTCCTTATATCAGGGCATGGTTCCCTTTGTGTTTGTTGGAACTAAGGAAAACATCAGCAACGCGCAGGCACTGCTGGAGTACCACGTGTCCTATCTCCAGGTGAGTGTGGATTGCATGAAAACCAATAGAGCAGGGGTCGCCCAAAAATATTAGGACAAATAAAGCAGCATACACTACACCAGCTCGTCATGCACACTCGTTGCGTAACACGCACGGTGCATCTCCAAAAATATCCTTGAGGATATGATGGCGATGCCTATCTTCAAAGCTGAATGACACTTCATAGTGACAGCTGCAATAACAATCTCCTCTTTTTTTTAAATTACAAGCTTAATTACAAGCACGGTGGCAGAGGGGTTAGTGCGTCTGCCTCACAATACGAAGGTCCTGAGTAGTTGTGAGTTCAATCCCGGCCTCGGGATCTTTCTGTGTGGAGTTTGCATGTTCTCCCCGTGACTGCGTGGGTTCCCTCCGGGTACTCCGGCTTCCTCCCACCTCCAAAGACATGCACCTGGGGATAGGTTGATTGGCAACACTAAATTGGCCCTAGTGTGTGAATGTGAGTGTGAATGTTGTCTGTCTATCTGTGTTGGCCCTGCGATGAGGTGGCGACTTGTCCAGGGTGTACCCCGCCTTCTGCCCGATTGTAGCTGAGATAGGCTCCAGCGCCCCCCGAAGGGAATAAGCGGTAGAAAATGGATGGATGGATGGATGGACAAGCTTAATATTTGATGACTGTAGGATTTTCACACAGAGTGGTGCCCAAATTGTGGCGCAGATGCCGTTTGTAGCCAATGACGTGTTTTTTGCTGGCCCGTGGCACATTGTGGAAATAAAAATAGGAAAATGGGCTGAAATATAGATAACCACAACTGTAGCTATGTTCACACTGCAGGTCAATTCAGAATTTGTTTGCCTATATAAATGATAAATGATAAATGGGTTATACTTGTATAGCGCTTTTCTACCTTCAAGGTACTCAAAGCGCTTTGACAGTATTTCCACATTTACCCATTCACACACACATTCACACACTGATGGCGGGAGCTGCCATGCAAGGCGCTAACCAGCAGCCATCAGAGGCAAAGGGTGAAGTGTCTTGCCCAAGGACACAACGGACGTGACTAGGAAGGTAGAAGGTGGGAATTGAACCCCAGTAACCAGCAACACTCCGATTGCTGGCACAGCCACTCTACCAACTTCGCCACGCCGTCCCTTGTGTGACCTGTATCTTATTTTTTTCATGTAAATGTATACACTACATTACAATTCTGAATTTTTCTAATCCAACTCAGGCCTCTTTTGTACATATATAAAATGTATGCCATTTGACTGCAGTCTGAAAGATCGTGTCGCATTCATCCGACTAATATGTAATCAAAAAGCAATAAGTCTACCGTGTTTTCCGCACTATAAGGAGCACATAAAACCCTCCAATTTTGTCAAAAGCTAACAGTGCGCCTTATAGTCCGGTGCACCTTATATATGGACCAATATTGAGCCACAACAAACCTAAACTTCATTTTCATAAAGTTTAGGTCTCGCAACTACGATAAACAGCCGCCAACTTCTTTTTCCCCGTAGAAGAAGAAGTTCTTCTACGGTAAGCAGCAGCTGACTTCATTTTCCCCCGTAGAAGAAGTTCTTCTATGGTAAGCAGCCGCCCCCGTAGAAGAAGAAGCGCGCGGTGCATGCTGGGATATATGACGTTTCATTTCCATTTTTGTGTATATGTAAAGACCCCAAAATGGCTCCTATTAAGAGACACGCTTACGACGCAGTTTAAACTCAAAGCGATCAGTCACGCAGTAGAACACGGATGACAGAAGGCGAACACACGTTCACCAAGACAGGGAGACAGCGCCGGACGACATGCGCCACTATCTGCCAGTGCATCGTAAATGCCTGGGCTGATATATCAGTCTCAACTGTGGTCTGAGCTTTCAGGAAGGCAGGAATTGTCACTGAAATGCTAGACAACAGCAGCGACACTGACTCCATTAATGACGACTTCGACGAGACGGAGCCGGGCATTTTGGATGCCGTATTCGCCCAACTGTTTAATTCGGACACTGAAGAAGAAGAATTTGAGCGATTCGTGGTTGAGGAATAACTTCATAAAGTGAGCTTTACATGTTTATTTTATGTGTTGTGTTGTGTGACATTAACGTTTGAGCAACGTTGAGTTATTGATATATTGTTATTGCTCTGCACTATTTCGAGTGTTACTATATTGTGATTGCACTAACGTTTGATTTACCGTAACACGAGTAAATCAGCTGTTTATTCATTTTGGGAGTGAACAGAGTTGTCAGAACGCTGGTTTGTAATCTATTAATAAAGTTTGACTGACCTATCTGACTGTTTTGTTGACATTCCCTTTAGCGCAGCTCCATCTAGTGGATGCATAGGTGCGCCTTATATATGAACAAAGTTTTGAAATATGCCATTCATTGAAGGTGCGCTTTATAATCCGGTGCGCCTTATAATGCGGAAAATACGGTAATCATTTTTTGCCAAAATTAGGGCTGCAACAACTAATCCATTAAATCGATTATAAAATAGTTGCCGATTAATTTAGTCATCGATTCGTTGGATCTATGCTATGCGCATGTGCAGAGGCTATTTTTTTTTCTTTTTTTTTCTTTTTTTATAAACCTTTATAAACTGCAACATTTACAAACAGCTGAGAAACAATAATCAAAATAAGTATGGTGCCAGTATGCTGTTTTTTTTCCAATAAAATACTGGAAAGGATAGAAATGTAGTTTCTCTTTTATCCGATTATTAATCGATTAATCGAAGTAATAATCAACAGATTAATAGATTATCAAATTAGTTGTTAGTTGCAGCCCTAGCCAAAATAGACGGTCGCAAAAGTTAATTGTGGACAAATTAGCTGAAAACAGGCAAAAAGAAGATCTTTAAGAACTCTTCGAAGCAGACGTTGCAGTAATCAAGTGCCCCCCCCCCCCCCCCGCCCGCCCCAAAATGTGAAAGCCAAAAATCTTTCCCTCTTCCTTTTTAATCTTCTATACCAAATGCACCAGAACTGAGACCTACTAGAATTGGAGCCATGTTTACTCCTGTATACACTGAAGCGCGTATGATGTCATGTGTGCATGCGAAACCCATTACATTCATATTAGAAATCACTACTTTTGCTGGTAATATGAATGACTACATAAAATGATCGGATTTAACAAAGAATAAGAATTATCATATCATATCCTACAATGTAAATGGAGGGTGGTAGATCCTGCCTTGGTTCAGTACCAAGACCTGGGACCTTGGGCTCAAAAGGGTTGTTGACCACTTCAATAGAGGGCAGTCCGATAACCAAGTAGAGTGATTGTAAAATAAATATCATAGTAATCACTAAGCCTACCACACTAAAGTGTGCACCAAGTATCTTTTTCTCTTTAAAGGGTCATATTACGATTTTTTTCTCCTTTTTAAAACACTTCTTTGTGGTCTACATCAGTCGTCCCCAACCACCGGGCCACGGCCCGTTACCGGTCCGTGGATCCATTGGTACCAGGCCGCACAAGAAATTAAAAAAAAAGATATATATATATTTTTTATTTTTTATTAAATCAACATAAAAAACCACAAGATACACTTACAATTAGTGCACCAACCCCAAAAACCTCTCTCCCCCATTTAAACTCATTCGCACAAAAGGGTTGTTCCCCCCCCCCCCGTCCGTGGGACAAATTTTCAAGCGTGGACCGGTCCGCAGCTACAAAAAGGTTGGGGACCACTGGTCTACATAACATGTAATGGTGGTTCTTTGGTCAAAATGTTGTATAGATTTTTTACAGAACGCCATCAAGCCTCTTTCTGACCGTCTCTTCAGGTTGCGCCGTTTTGTGGGCGGTCTTATTTACGTGCCTCCACTTCGACTGCGTTTTCCCTCCGCCAGCCATGTTGTAGTTTTACCGCTGTCATTTGGAGTCTACTGACAAATATGTTAGAACTGTACGTTACTTTGTATTAGAAATGGCAACAGTGGAAGATGCATGTGCATATACAAGCCACTCTGCCCCTCAACAAGAGGATAGAGGAAAAAGGAGCTCTTTGACTACAGCCTCGGACCACAATGACGGACTCGCGCAAAGCTCTCCGGGTAAATTGCCACCATATATGGGGATATCTGCTGACGTCACACTTGGGGACATTCCAAACTGCTTGTTTGGAGGAAGTATGAAGGCAGGCAAGATTGTTTTATAAATTTCTCCGCTATGCCTCCATGGATGGATTTTAAATTTTTGGGATTTATGCAGACCCCAAATACACAAATACAGGTACCAATTGGTAAGAAAAGTTGGTTTTGCATAACCGGACCCCTTTAACAAAGAACTGAACCACAAATGTGAACACCACCATTGAAGCGCCAGCTTGTCATCTGGGCCATACATGAACCATATTGGATCACCTTTCGAGCCTCCACTGTCCGTCACCACACGACTAAACCTGTTGTGTGGAATTAGTTTTTGCCCTTACCTCATGTGCTTTTATAAATAGGCTTTCCCTCTGGGATTGGGTGGCCGGCATGCCCGAAGTTTAGATTACACCTATCTGGACCCTCTGTGTCCAAAATTAGCTGCAGACTACACCCCCTGTCCACCCCTCTTAGTGCCTCATTTCCTTCACAGCCCCCTCTGCCACTTCTCTTAAGGGACAGCTGTCATTGGCAAAGACGGCTGTCACGCCGCAAAGTAAAACCCATTCCTTCAATCATTCGCTAGTCAAACTACCTTTTAAAAAGTGCTAAAAAGAATTAAACCAGTATTTTTTTATTTGATTGTTTGGACTGTGTTTTGGACATGTGGTTATAGTTTCAAAGTGCAAGCAAATTATCTAATCATATATTTTAACTTGCATGTGTGTTTCTGTTTTTTTAATCTATTCATTGCTGCCACCAGAGGGTGGGGATGTGGTCAGCTTTTGCTGAGCATGTCAAGACATAAAATTACACTACAGCAGGGGTCCTCAACTAAAATTAAATAGGTTCAGATACAGAACATTTCCTCATGTGAAGGTCAGGGAACCGCCTCCCCAAACCCCCAAAAGAAAAAACAAACCAAAAACTAATGCAGGCTAAAAATTTACCTTTGGCTGCACTTTGGATACCATTAGGTTAGTATTAAGAATCACAGACTAACAGATCAGTTAAATGTTTATATTAGGTTTTAAAAGTGTTTTTTGTGACATCAGTTAAAATATAAATGAGTATGTCTTGTAAAAACATGCTTTGTGTCATAATAGTCATGGTTATGATTTATTTGTTTCAGACATGTTTAACAAGTTTTCATTAAGGAACATCACATGGTTACATTTTCTCAATTCATCATATGTCGAAGGAGTAGGAAGAAGCAAAGCGTATATTTAATACTACCCCTTTTCCATGTCTTTTACAGATAATTCATTCATAACATAACTTCACATATGGATGTAAAAGTGAAGTTCACTTCCTGTGTGAAAAAAAGGTGTAAGGAAAAAATGTATAAATCTCAATCATAAAAACAAAACAATGGCGATGTGAAAAGGCTTTGTTTTTATTAGACTAATCATCTGTAAATATTAGACAAACTAGTTTTGTGCTCACAGGGGAAAGCATGAACATAAATTAGTTTATGGACATTCTGGCTTGAAACTGAAGCACTGTTTTTGCTGTCCACTTTTTACAGAGCATCATGTTTATTTTTATTATTCTGTTGTCTTCCGTTGCTGTCCTTGCTAGCAACTGCGGCCAGTGATTAGGGTGAGAGGGCAGAAGTAACAAGCGGGCACATTTAGCTTTTTCTTCTCTTCTAACGCTTACTTGTCTGCGCATAAGTCTGACTTGTTTCCTTCTTATTTCCATGGATATCACTTGTTCTTTCGTTTGTAGCTGCATTTAGAGTTGCCATGTTTACTGCCTGGAATGAATGGATTTGATTGGCCGAGCAGTATCCAATGGGCTGGTTTAACTTGCAAGCATTTGGTCAGTGCATTTCCTGACATGATGAACCAGTGCCATAAAGTCTAAAAGCTGCGGTGGTCAAAATAGAAACGATTAATCAAAACTTGGAATACTTGAATAATTAATTGACTTTAGGTCCAGGTCTGTATTGGTAGAGTGTCAAGGTCCAGATTCGAGCTCCGATCTGCCAGTTAGTGGTCCCTGCACGAAAGGATGTATTGCGTTATAAATCCATATGGACTTTCCAATTCTCTCTGGTGGGGCTCAGTTTACGTTCCCTGCAAGCATTGCTCTTCAAGGTCTGTGCGTATTATTAATTGAGATTGAGTAAATACACTCCTTGATGAGTAAATACACTCCTTGATGACTGAATGTATCACAGGTAAGTGCCAGAATTAACTCCTTAACACAGTGGTGTCCAAACTTTTTCCTCTGACAGTCGCGTGAGGAAAAATTTAATGATACAGGGCCCATTAACTTGACTTAACTTAAACACTCTAAAACCAATTTAGTATAGGTGACAACATTTTTAATATAAATGTGATTTCGTATCCATCTATCCATCCATGGATGGATGGATGTAATTTTGTAATCGCTTTTTCTCATCTTAACACTATTTAAATGGGAGCAGATGCCGCACCGAGGTATGGGGGTGAAATGTATGTAAATGCTGTTCTTTCCTCTTTGTGCTTTTAGGAGGTGGAGCAGCTGCGACTTGAGCGTCTCCAGATTGACGAGCAGCTCCGCCAGATCGGGGTGGGCTATCGTGCAACTCAGAGTAGAACCGGGGCTGGCGGCGGCGGTGGTGGTGGTGGTGGTAGTGGTGATCAACGAGAGAAAGGCTACTTGACTGACGAGAGCGGCAACTCGCTCCACACCTCCCGCACATACGGGGGTCGTGGCAGAGGACGCAGAGCTTCCAACAGCCAGTACCCTGGATATGGTAAGGAGGACCTGTTTTAATGGGTTCCATGCTTAGGGAATAGTGACGTGTGGTCTTTGCAGGGACAAACTCTGAGCTTTCCAATGCCTCTGAGTCAGAGGACTTCAGTGAGCGAGATCAACGACCCCGTGGCATTGGTGCAGAGGAAAGAAACTCCCGGCGCGGTGGCAGGGGGAGAGGCTCCAACCCTGGACGAGGACGAGGCGGGCCAGGGTCTAAGCCTTCCAATTCTATCAGCTCCGGTACAGTGGAACCCACTTAAGTCGATCACGTCTGTCGACAAACCGTCTGTCGATCAACTCATTAAGTCCTGGTCCTGTGTTCCAATTACTAAAAAGTGCTCGCTTAAAGGGGACCTACTATGCACTACCAACTTTTTTTTACCAATTTGTTGTTTTTGTGTATTTGGGATCTGCATAAGTCCCAAAAATTTTAATTCAAACCAAGGAGGCATTGCAAAGATATTTATAAAACAATCTTGCCTTCTTTCATACTACCTCCAAACGAGTCGTTTGGAGTTTGCCCAATATGGGACGTTTTTCCAATATGTGACGTTTTTCCAATATGGGACGTTTTTCCAACTTGTGACGTTTTTCCAATTTGTGACGTCAGCGAATATGTTCATACATGGTAGATATTTCTTCCAACAGCTTTGTGCGAGTCCGCCATTGTAGTCCGATGTTGTAGTCAATAAATTCTTTATTTTTCCCTTGTTGTGGGGCAGACTGGCTCGTACATGCACATGCGTCCTCCGTTGTTGCTCTTTCTAATACAAAGTAGTGTATAGTCCTAACCTTTTATCTGTCAGTAGACTCGATATGAAAGTGCTAAAACTATAACATGGCTGACTGGGAGTAGGGGTGCAACGATTAGTCGATGTCGACAATAAAATTTGTCGACAACAATAGTCGTGACGTCGTCACTCGTGTTTTTCCGGGCGAAAGCGGTTACGTGCCGCTACTCGCAAAAACATTACAAGTGAAAACATTTAAAGTGTGCGAACAATTCCTCCTATTCTTGGTAAAAAACATGAATACTTTGCTCATTTTGCAAAGAGGACCTTGTTTTTTATGGCAGTACATCTGTGATACACAAGCATTTAAAGCGGAGGAATGATGTTGAATTTCTGTGGACTCAACCTCGGTAAGAGTGTTAGCTTGTAACTTGCTTGCTGGCTAACAAGTGTGAGACGAAGTCGTATGGAAAAATAACTATCATTTTAGCCAAAGTCAGCCAGCTAAACTTTGTTTACATCAATTCAAGTACTTTTTAAAGTGGCGTTAAATTGCAATGCAATAAAAAAGGCACAATAACAGGCAAATCGCACAGAGACAGACTTTAGACATTAACGCGATGGTATAATAAGATTAAACATACAATCTAATGAGATAGCGAACATGTTAAGACTTGATCAAGATACAATTCTATACATAGAGTCTATTAGAGTGCTAAAACTGCCAAGATTTTGATGAGGTTAGATTTAGAATGTTGTTTGTTTTTATTGCTGCTATTTTAACTTTTTTTAAATACATAAACAAGGTTAATTGTTGTCTTTAGCACTTTAATTTTCCTGTCTTTTAAATGGACAACATTTTAATAGTCATTTTAATTTTGTAACAGCTGAATGAGCAGCACAGTTACAGTATAAATAAATATTTAGGAATAAATGAGCCATCTTTGTTGTGCGTAAGTACATGCCTAAAATAACTTAAGTTGCATTATAAGGTCAATGGGAAAAATTAAAGCCAATAAATGTGTATGTTTTTATAATCTGACTAGTCGACTAATTGTTAAGATAGTCATTGACTATTAAAATAGTTGTTAGTTGTAGCCCTAACTGGGAGCAGACGCAGTCAAAGCTGAGCCACGTAAATAAGACCGCCCACAAAACGGCGCATACTAAGGAAACCGTCAGAAAGCGGTTTTGAAGATGGTCTGTAAAACATAGTCTATGCAAAATTTTGACTAAGGAACCACTGTTACATTTTATGTAGACCAAAACGAAGTGTTTTAAATGTAGAAAAAAAATTATAATATGACCCCTTTGAGTCAACGTTGACTGTATTTAGGGGTTTAACGGTATGTGTATTAAAATTTTTTGTTACTGAGCCTTTGATTCAGCGAAGCTGCGTACCAATTTCTCACACAGTACACTAGGTATGTAACGATAAACGGTAGTAATGATAACCACGTTAAAGCTTGCGACGGTTTGTATTACTGTTTTAAATTAAAATTATTAAACTGTGATTGATAACTGCGCTTTGATACTCATGGACTGACCGGTGCCAGCTCGCTAGCCTAAATGCTAACATGAAAACAAGTGACATGGATATCTTTCCCCATTAAGGAACAAAATACCCCAATCTAAATTTATACAAACAGTATAACTTTAAACAGTAGGATGCCACAACCTTTTGCCAGAAATAATAGATTTTATTTGTGACGCACTTTTTATTTAAATAAATATTAGTGCTACTGTGCAAACCAATTAAAAAAATAAAAGCTTAGCCATAAAAATAGTGTTTTAGTCTTAGTATTTTATCTATCACTGAAGCAGAAGAAACATAAAACATGTAAAGTATTGGGTTTTCTAACATTGTCTATTCATTTTAGTTCAAATTAAAAAACAAACAAACAGCCAAAATATATCAGTGTGTATAAGTACTCGTTGAGCACTTTCAACAATACCGCTATACAAGCTGATCATTTTGGTTACAATAACTGATATGAAATTTTTGTATCGTTGCATCCCTACGGTACACATTAATTGTGAGGGGCAGGAACTGTGTACATTTGGCATTGCAATGCTCAAAAAGCCCATAGAGTCTGCCTAAAAGCAGACTACAATGCACACAATAAGCACACAGAGTTGGTCTTTTCTTGTATTTTAGTCAAGTCATTTACAGAAGGTAAACATAGGTAGTGTGCCTAAAAGCAGATTATAATGCGAGATATTAGACCCAGAAGCAACGATTTCTTCGCAATGAATTAGGTCGTAATTGACCTACATTGGATTGGTTTTGGCATCTTTAAAGCACAACTTATATCACAGTGGCCCCCTGCATCCTTTAATTTGTCTCTGTTTTATTTACTTTTTGGTGTATTGTACTATTCTTTGGATTTTACTGACGTCATATCCGGCTCACGTCTCCCCATTAAATATGCGTGGTGGTCAAGCTAGCTCTGTTCTCAGGCGCCATTTAGCTTTTTTTGAAGAAAAACACCCGATGCCTGTGTTGTTTTCGGCTGTGCGAATCGTTCAAATCGCAAAAAAGGATAAATGTTTCTTCAGCGTTCCTTGAGAGGTAATCAAAAAGGGTGGAAGACTAAGATTTTATGAAACGAGGATGAGAAAAACAGCTCACTTTCCAGTCCAAGGGAGCACAGTCGAAGAATGCATGAGTTTGCCGTGATCATTTTGTTAAAGGTTTGTTTGATATACTTTTAACGTTTATTATTTCCAATTTAAGTATAGTCTTAATATTATTTGCGTTTCTTAAACACATATGCTACAAGTGTTTCGAAAAGCACCAAAAAAAACAAAAACAAATGTGAGCAAAACCTAAAAGAGTTATTAAGCTTTTACCAAAGACAACAATCATAAATGGAGCTTTTAGCACATACACAATGTTGACATCCATAGTTATATTTTTGATAAAGACGGGGGAAACACGGCAGTACATGGCAGTAGACGCAAAGTTAAATCATAAACTGCAACCTTACCCGAGGAAAAGCGGTGCATATTTATCTGGAGAGTTTTTATACCAATTTCTTTTACCCAACCACACACAAATAAGGCCTTTCCAAGTTTCCATCTGTTTTGTCGCATAGAATGGTGTCTGGAGCACAATAGTTCGATATGTCTGGGAATGTGACTGTCATATAATACTTGATAACACTTGGCAAATCTTTTTTTATAACGTATAGGGATCTATTCCATTGCATAGTTTGATTTTCTGCTCATGTCTGCTTTTTGCAGGAAGATTTAAGCCTCTTTTGTACTCAGATAGTTTGCGCGCTACTTGCTGTACAACAGCCATCTTGGCTTGGTTGACCACTTTCGGGAAGAAGTCATGTGACGGAATACAAGCAATAGAAGAATTACCTGCCAGGAGATTTGTTTTTTAAAATGAAACATTAAAAAAATTCAACACAAAAGCTAAACAATTTTGTTTCACATATTGTTCCCTTATGGACCGAAAATTTACCGAACTGCGAATGTAAAACCGAGGTGCTTACCAAACTATGATTAAGTTGTACTCCCACAAAGGGGTCATTTATGTAAAATAAAGTCCCTTTATGCTGACATGCATTATAGTAGTTAGTTCCTAATTTTCACTTGCCTACATGCACAGTCACTTCCTGACAGTGCAATGTAAGCTTAAAAATAAATGCCGAGCATAATTTACCGCCGCAATCAACAAAATGCACCCATTTAATTCTTTTTTTTCATTTATTTTTAGATTGTTTGCCACAAGAAGAAAGATTTGTTTGTGAACGATAGCTTTCTTATTGTAAGACATACACAAAATGACCAAAGCAGTTATGTTGACACAAATGTCAAACTGCCATAGGTTGAAAAATCCATTATTGGCCATTCACCTTATCTTCTTCGCCAAAGTCACAAGTAAACCCACTTATATTGATGTGAGTCAGTCAGTCTGGGCGGACACACAGGGTCCACTATTTGTTAAATTTCATGTTAAATTAGGTTTAAGTTATAGAGTATGCCCTGTGAGTGAGAGTAAAGTGCAGTGAAATGTGTAATTGCAAACATCTATGCTGTGGCATCTACAGTGCTGAGGGACCCAGACAGTAACCCTTACTCTCTGCTGGAGGGTGAGGGAGAGCAGGCAGACACAGACGTCAGCGAAGGCATGGGAGAAGACCGCCGAAGGCGCTCCCGCCGCCGCCGCAACGACCAGGAACCCAGTGTGATGGATGCCGCAGCAGAGTCCGATGGCCAGGCCGGGCCCAGCGAGAACGGCCTGGGTCAGAAACTTTTTTGGCAATCACTGACGTTTTCTTGAAAATCAACCTCCAAAATGTCTTCATCTCGTGCTTTTTTTGCCATTAGATGACGAAGGCCGACCTCAGCGACGCAACCGAAGCCGCCGTCGCCGTAACCGTGGCAGTCGCCCCGAGGGAGGCTCCACTAGCCGTGACAGACAGCCAGCTGATAGTGGTGAGGTGCCACGTTTTCACCAGCTCATGCACAGTCGTCCATCTTTGTTCTCAACCAGTTTCAATGTTTTAGTGACCGTTGCGGACTATATATCCCGTCCCGAGTCCCAGAGCAGACAGAACCTTCCCCAAAAGGAGAACCACACTGGCGCTGAGCCCAAGGTACGGATAGTCGCCGATGTATAAATGACCAACTATTATTAGCCTTCGTTCATATCTTGTATTTATCCACAGGAGAATGGGACTAGCAGCAAAAAGGATGAGCGAACGCCTTCCAAGCGTTCCCCCAGCAACGGCACAACGCCGGCCAGTGAGACGCTGACGTTGGTCAACGGCGTCTCGTAATGAGACAGCCTCACCCCTCGCGAAACTCATGTCTCAAGCAAGAAGACTCCATGGCAAACTGTCCCTGCTTGCATTAACTTAAACCTTAAACAGATGAGTGAGAAGTACCTGACAAAATACCTGAATCCATACTATGAAAGTGAAAAAACCCGACAAACGCATCTACTTAAAAATACACGGTGTATGCTATCCTATCTATCAGTACTTAGTGCTTATTTAAAAAAACAAACTAGCTTGCCAAAAAGAGCTGGTGGATATGACTTGATTTTTAAGGAAAATACTGAGACACAACAAACAGGACTAGACATTTTGAGGGGCTTTTGTTATTTTCCTTGTGAGCGTGTTTGTATGTATGTATGTATGTATGTATGTATGTGTGTGCGTGTATAAGTTTCGTTCATTGTTTATCACTGGCGTGGACTCTGCAGTCGCTATCTCTCCACTGAAACAACGTCTCTAAATGGCGTTAAAAGCGCAGGTGAGACAGGCTTAAACTATGGAGAGTGGCATGAGCACAGATGGTCCAATGCGACGACGCAGTGTTCACACTCACAGAGGCTGGAATATTGATAGACATTGTGCCTTGAATTAGAAAAAAAGTTTTTTTTTCACAAAGAAGTTCTGTGTTTTGTTTCAGTTCTGAGGGAAGAACTGACTGAGGGAGTTGTAAAAGTGCTTGGAGGAGTGGCTTGGAGGGGGGGGGGGGGAATAGACAAGCTGCGTGCCAAACACCAGAATCAAGTCAGTTTCCTCATTCCGGATAGAGTAGATGATGTGGAGGCTCAGTGGCAACTTATTTGACGATCACAAAACTAAAAACAAAAGCCCTGTCTGATCTTGACACAGGAAGGATGGTGTGAAGTAATGTGTCTCCTCCTTTCACCTGTCTTAGGTCTGTCCAGGTGGGTAAAGGGCAGTGTCCCAAGCAGCTGCCTTTCTTTTTAACACGACAAATAAAAACATCAAAGAAGCAGCGCTAGCTTCCATTCACAATCTCCAAAAAACCATGGCAGTGCACCGCTCCGGATGCTCATGAGGGTAGATCACCCCTGTGAGGCGGCGGCGGCAGGCATGTGCTGCCGGTGGAAGAGGGCCCAGGCGAGGGTCAACAGAACTGTGGGGACAGCTTCAAATGAAATGAGAGCCACATGCAAACAAACACCACCAAGGTGGTGGTTGCCTCGCCTGGCACACAACCGAGCGAGGTGTTGGGCGAGTGATGTAAGAGTCTTCGGCGACTCTGCTCATGTTACTGTTGTCTTGGTTATTGCTCTTTTTTTCTTTTGTTGCTATTTCCACATCTTAGAAGATATGAAATAAAAAATGGAAGTAAAATGTACCCCTGCTCTGGAGATGAACTTTTGATTTCTCTTGTCTTGTGGGTTTGCAGTCTATTTTTCTAACTTGCATGACACGTAGCTAACCATTCGTTTGGTGGTCGCCTGTCCCGTGCATGAAGAAAGGGTGTTGTTGATCTGACTTACAAAGCCATCTTTCATCCACTAGAACTGCTGCTAATGTACACGTTGAATGTCCAACACGACTAGAAAGTAGAGCGAGACCAGAGCGGTTGTTCGTTCCTTTTTGCTTGCAATCTCCAGTCCCCCATCTCGGGGTTACTGGGGCAGCATTGGGCATAAACTGGCAAGCATCCAAACATGACCAAAAGTTTTGAGAGGCAGATGAATGGGAGAACGGTTGGCGATGGGCAATGCTTGTAATGTTACTGCTCACCTGTGTCTTTTTATGAGTGTGTGTGTGCGTGTTTGAGGAAGAGAGAGAACTTGAGAGTATTTGTACCTTTTTGGTTCAATTGCATGTGTGCAAGTCTGGTCTTGTACGTTTGTGTACATTTATACCTCATTGTGTGAGTACTGTACTCCCTTATGTATCTGTAACCCATGTGTCCTACTACTGGTCGCACTTTGTGTGTTTGTGAGAGAGAGCGAATGTGTGTGTACTGGTTGTACAGTCAACTTCTCTGTCAGATTTTGTCTCTGCACTCATGATCTGGTGGCAATAAAGGACTTTTCATTATTTGGTATACCCTTTTCATGAGCTCACTTTTTTTTTCCAAGCAGAGCAGCCAAATTCAATAATAGACCTTTCAATTGTGTGATTGACACAAAGGCCTCAAGTATTTAATTTTTGGTTTTGTTGCATTGTCATTATAAATACGTACATCATACAAGTATTTAAAATAAACTATTGTAGACATTTAATGCTGAAAGGAACACACATTAGTAAATGGACTGATGTTAATTTCATCTTGCAACGAAAACCCATGCATAATTGAAACTATCTATCCATTTTTCTACCGCTTGTCCCGTTCAGGGTCGCGGGGGGTGCTGGAGCCTATCTCATCCCGCATTCGGGCGGAAGGCGGGGTACACCCTGGACAAGTCGCCACCTCATCGCAGCGCCAACACAGATAGACGGACAACATTCACACACTAGGGCCAATTTAGTGTTGCCAATCAACCTCCGTAATTTAAATAAATTCGTTAATCATCATTGTGTGATCATGGAGCTGCAAAAAGAAATTAATTGCTTCGCCACTCCGCCTGTAGCGCCTTCTATCGGGCATCAAGTGTAGTTACATCAAATGAAGTTTGCAAACGAAGGAAATCCCGCACGATTTAGTAAAACAATGTAACTAATACATGGCACACTTTAAACTAATCATACTGATAACATATGGCATTTACACAAATGGGTTCTGACTGCAAACGACGGCGTGGTCCAAAACACGTTGTCAAATACAACTATTGCAACCAAAATACATATCGTGACTTTGCAAAACACCTTTCATGTGATGATTTGCGAGTACAACATCGTGTGCTCCTTTTTTAATTACTCTAAAACCTTTATTGCTTACGTGCTCCGCCATGACTCTATAAGCGGAAATTACGCGTTTTCTAGGCTACCGTAACGCCCACGGAGTTGACCAATCACGATAGGATATATTTTGAACGACACATTCATCTGCCAATAAGATTCATACTTCTGATGTAAACGTCAGTGTCCGCCATTGTGGTGCGGCTTCCATTTCCCTCAGATTCGCCTCGTCGTCGGTGCGCGCTGTCGAAGCAACTGGAAATTTCGGTGGGTTTTAGGTATGTATTTGTCTATTTCGCGTTAAAAGTATAGTGGAGCGTTAGTCATTAACACAGCAACAGTAACAAATGCAAAATATTTTATTTTCAGCCCTCGTGTTGGTCAAATGTAGCAGGTTGCTAATGTTAGCTTGCCTATAGCAACTGCTGGGCAGCGCACGCAGCAGGAAGTGCTAACGGTTAGCCTCTTTGTAGCAACCCGTATCGCTGTTCACGTGTGGACGCAACTAAACGTCGGAGTAGTAATTTATTTGTAAACTAATTCAACCTTCACACCAGTAAAATGTATCAGGTTGCTAATATTGGCCAGCCGATAGCAACTGCTTAGCCGGTTTTGCAGGATGCGCTGCCAACAGTTAGCGTCTTTGTAGCTACCATTATCGCCTTTTACACGTGATGGCAACTTAACGTAAGAGCGTTACTTTATTTTGCAATACACTGTAATACATAACTTGTATTATAGTGAAAATGTAAGGTCGCTTTTGTCTTTGGTTGGATGCACTCCATAGAGGTGTGCGTGTAAATTTAAAAAAATGTATTTTCATTATCAGACAAGTGTTGCAAAGACGATTCTCGTGATGTATGAGCGTTATTTTCCTGTGATTAATTAAGAAATACATGGACTTTTAAAACCGGTAAAAATGCACTAATTTATGGTTAACTTGATACAAAGTCAATGGGGCTCAAGATTTTAGGTGGGACCTTTTTTTTCTGTTAAGAATGCCCTACCTTTACTCAGTTTTGATAAGGTTGGTATACTTGGAAAGCTTGTTAAACAAAGAAACAGCATACTGGCGCCATGTTCTTTCAACTTGCCAAATAAAACGAGGAAAATGTTACAAAAATGCACACTTGACACCCCTGCTATAGATAATAAAAAATTAAATCTGATAAATCTATCGATAAAAAGCAGGGCCTGACGATGCATGCGCGTTTATCACAACTCTCTCGCTCTCTCTGTCTCTCCCCCTCCTTCATGAATGCTGCTGCGCGCACAATTTGTTTTGTTTTTAACCTTCTTAACCCTGAACGTACATTGAAAATACACGCAACCCTAACTCAAAATGCCGGACATTTGAGGCATTTAAGAAACACCGCCCGACAGCCCCGCAAAAGAGGACATGTCCGGTGAAAAGAGGACGTACGGTCAGAAACAGCGATCGGTTTCACCGGACATGTCCTCTTTTGCTAGCAGCTAACGGGCTACGTCATAGACTGACCATACGTCCTCTTTTCACCGGACATTTCCTCTTTTGCGGAGCTGTCAGGGCGGAGTTTCTTAAATGCCTCAAATGTCCGGCATTGTGAGTATTGTTTACACAACGTGCAGTACGCTACTTAATATGTCCGTGTGGAAACTCGTTCGGTACACCTCTGCACCGAACCGAAACCCCTGTACCAAAACGGTTCGATACAAATACATGTACCGCTACACCCCTATTAGTTTGATTATTGTTTCTCAGCTGTTTGTAATGGTTGCAGTTTATAAATAAAGGTTAAAAAAAATACAATAAACATAGCCTCATCGCATGCGCATAGCGTAGATCCAAGGAATCGATGACTAAATTAATCGGCAACTATTTTTTTAATCGATTAGTTGTTGCAGCCCTAAAACAGACAAGAGGTTGCACAGTCGGTGTTTTTTAAATATTGATTACATTTATGAAATTAGAATTTGTAATTATAGAAAAACTTGAGTAAACATGGCTGGTCAGACTCATGAGTCACATCACAAACGGCCAAGCAATCTGCAGGTCCAAAATATCTGTGCAAATTGAACAATTTAAAATATATTTTTGGCAAACTCACAGATAAATGTATAACTTACATTGTAATAGAGATTCGAATGAGTGTTTTACTCACCGTATATTTTTTGCAAGAGAGTTTTGTCTAGTGTAAGCTTTTATCAGAGCCTTGTGGCGCGATTACTTGATCAAGCCCAAAAAAATTTATGTTCTGGATGAACTAAGATATGTTCTATCTATGTCATGAGAATTTGAGTTTAGTGGTAATGAAAAAAATGCGAGCGCAGTTGAACCCTGAAAACAGCGGTCCGGTTGTTTCTCACAATCAAGCATGACCACTGCGGAGATCCAGCCAGAGGCGAACACGCACATACCCATCACCTGTTTGTGTGTTCTCTATTAGGTCATTGATGATTTTTGTACTCGATGCAGGTCAAAAGTGCAAAGCAACAATGGTGAAGATATTTATCGGAAACCTGGCTGAGGAGACTAGCAGGGATGAAATTGAAGCCCTCTTTACTCCGTACGGGAAATTGATGGAATGTGCCAAGTACAAAAACTATGCCTTTGTTCACATGGATGACCGCAAGGCAGCGACCAAAGCCATCCGTGAGCTCCATCTCCGTAAACTCAACGGCAGGCCCATGAATGTGGAGCCCAGCAGAGGGAACAGCCAGGGTCCGGTCAAGCTTCACATCTCCAATGTAGAAAGGGGCTTCGAGAAGGAGTTACAAGCGCTCTTTGAAGAGTATGGCACCGTGTCAGAGTGTGCCATTGTGAAGAATTTTGCATTTATTCACATGACCAATTCTGATGAGGCCATGGATGCCATTAAAGGTCTGGATAACACATTGTTTCAAGGTAAGCTTAATGGATATACTTAAACATTTAATTTGTCTTTGTGTATTTTAAGACATGTTTTTCCCCTGCCTTTTCTTGTCAGGAAATTATATCCATGTTCAACTGTCAAGAAGCAAACCTGCATGGGCTCAAGAGGAGGAGGACTATCCACCGCCACCACCGCCACCTAGCAGAGGAGGCTATTACCCTCCTCCTCCTCGCTTTCATCCAGAGCCTCCCTATGGCGAACGCATGTCTGCTTACCCACCTCCACCTCCCCCACCACAACCTCCTAGACGACCCATGTATCCAGACCGTAGTTATGGCGAGCGAGAAGGCTATAGGGTGGTGGATTACTATGAGAAATTCAGAGCCCGCCCTTATGGCGACCCAGGTTATGAAGACAGGCGCTCTGGCGCCATCCCTCCCCCACCGCCGCCACCTTCAGGAATGGGTAGGGAGCGTGTTGCAATGAGCTCCCACGATCCGTATGACCGGCGGCCTCTTCCCCCTCCTGCTATGCCCTACATGACCCGGGACCGCAGCCCCATCCGACGAGCCCCGCCTCCTCCAGCTCCCCCCGCTCCGGTGGCCGGCAACGGGTACCCTTATGAGCGCACCCGTTTCACCCCGCAGACAAAACCTCAGGGATATGCACCCCCTTACGCCAGGCCCAGCTATGTGCAAGGCGGTCACCCTCCGCAACCCAACTATGGCGCCTACCAGGCCCATGGTTAAAACAAAGGTGAGTACAAATTTAAGACCTCAAAAGTCCCACTCATCACATTAGGGTTTGTGTGAAAATAGTTACTAATAGATTAAACGATCAGAATCCGCTCCTCCTTCGCTCAGATATAATCCAGCTAATAAATTAATCAGTGTTAGAAGCGCTAAACTATGCTGGTATAGCATCAAAAAAGTCTTGCGTGAATCTTGAGTTAAACCCGTTCCTTGACATGTGTGGTATGTTCTCTCTCCAGGTTTAGAATATGATGAACGCCGTCTGCTGATGCGCATGGTGCTATACGCTCCCCCCTTGTGTATGGTGGATTGCGTTGCGTTCGCCGGAGACTAACAGGAAGATACTGTATTGCGGACGGTGCCGTTCTTAAAAACAAAACCTGCGATTCTTTGTTGCATTTACGTATATCTCTGAGCTGTCAATGCTTTTTCTGTTCTTCTGTTTTTCACTTTTCAAATTCGTGGATTGTTGGGTTTCTTCAGTGCTTAGTTTAGCAAGTGTGGCACGCTACTTTTACCTCTTAAATGTTGGTAGAAAGACATGATTCAAATTGAAATACATCCAGTCTTTGTGAACAGAAATATTGTAGCTATTGTGTAGACTAACTGATTTTTATTTTTTACCCATAAAAAAATTACGTTTAAAAAAAAAAAAAGACTTCAGCCAATGTGTCTATTTAACTTGTGTCGCTAAGACAGACATAAAAATCGAAGATCTCTTTTCCGACCTGTACGCCTGTAAAGTCAAAATTATAGAATTGATTTCCCCTCCCTTCTTTACTTTGTTAGTCTTTCTCAGTTTATACAGCAAAGTTATGTATGCTTTCATTTACAAGTTGCTCCCCATTCCCCCATTTTAAGTTTTTAATAAACAGATGAAACACAAAACGAAAGTTTTTAACTGTCAAGTCATTGCTCAACCCGAGATCTTTAATCGCAGCGTGAAGATGCTTTTGCGATCTGTCATCAGTTTGAAGCTCGACACAGGGTAGGTTTGTACAGCCTGAACGTTGCGAAATGTCATTTGTTTTTTGTCAATTGAAATTTTGTCCTACGCTTATTAAATTCCCTAGTTGGACGTTAAAGAAAATAAGCTTGCGATTTTAAGAGTCGCTTGATATGCTCCCTGTCATTGCGAATATTAATGTATAGTTTTTAAGTAGGAACAATTATACAAATTTTGCACCTGGTCAGCCTTTTCTTTCTATAATGATTAATAGATGTCACCTTTGTGTCTGTTCTAATTTGTGCAATGTCTTGATGTTCTCAGTCTCTGCTCTTCTTAGACTCTGCAGGACACCCCATATATATAGGATGCTGATGTCTTTCCACATGGAGCAGAGCGAGCCATTTTACAGTTTAGTGCTGACTCTTCTGTGCTATCTTTCTGAAATATTCGGTTGTGTTGGTTTAGTGTTGTAAAATTAGCTCATCTTTTTTTGTCTGCAGGGTTGATGGAATTCAATACAGAGTTGGACGTTTTTGAGCACCTTGCACTGAAGGAAGCCTGACCTGATGACCTCAAATTAGGATATCGTTTTCAGCCTTGAGACATTTACACATTTTAAAGTTGAAAAGTGTATGAGTTTCATAGACCTGTGCATTTAACAGTGTGAAATACAATTTTTGATACTAGGATGAGAAGTATATTTTTTTACACTTTTATTGTCAGTGCACCATTTGCATGTAGTTTGAAGGACTTTAAACTCTGACAAGATGTTTTATAATTGCCGCCATTTTTTGATCGTCACCCTTCTGTGGAGATAAAGATACACTGAGTTCAACAATGCGCAGTCTTTTATTTCAGAATTTAATAGGAAGTGCAGACATTGAATTATTTTTAAGAGTCAGCTGAATAAGCTGTTTTAAATGATGCACTGATCTGTGGCAACTAATTAGAATACTTATAGAAAATGTAGGTAAAACAGCTTTCAAACCAACTTAACAGTATAAAAAGCATAGCTACATACAAATACTTTATTCAGTATGTAAAAGACTGTTTAGCATGCAATACAGTTCATGACTAGAATGATGAGCCTTGTAAAAATGACAGTTGTGGTGAAACTAGCCTTAGTCAAAAGTAAGTCACATGGAGGGTGGTGTGTTACAAGAATAAGTCGTCAGTTTCCAAAGGGCCTTGGAATTCTGTTTGGGGTGTTAGCTGGGAGCCTGTGTCCATGACTGGCACGGTGCTGGGCTCACACAAAAATGTCTCCAATGGCGGTGCTAGCAGGACGTCCAACTCTACCTCAAAGCTACCTTTGGCCTCACCGGTCTCCTTGATGATCAGCATCTCATATTGCATGAACCGGACCAGGGCCTTACTGGGGAGATCCACCCTCTCCAAGAAGTCCAGGGCTGAGCTGTTTACATACACCTTCGCCGTTTTAGACAAGTTCTGAAGAGTGAATTGCATGTCTGGGCTCTCAGGCATGCGGTAAGCGTGGACGGCCAGCTGCTTGCGGGACACTCGGCGATCGACAATCGGAAAGGTGCAAACCTGGACATCACGTCCTAAAAGGAGAGGCATGTCTGCAGAATGTTTGTGTCTGTTGTCCAGAGGGAGCAGACTGTAAAAACCTTGCGTGTGCTGCTTGGGGTGGTAGAATTTGATGTGGAGGCAGGTCAAAAGGTCCTCTTCTGTCTCCAATCTCTCAGACACATTCATTGTGAATAAACCCTAATATAAAAAGTTGATACAAAATCAATTTTTAGGGTGAAATGTGAATATATCTTCAGTGTGGTGGGATTACCTTAAATCGGTTCCTCTAAACTGAAAGATGTGCTGCTACATCCAAAATGGACTGAAGATAAACCTGGGAAAACCCAAGCTTTCTGTCTGCGCTTCCCAATTTCGTCATCGTCATGAGACAGGAAGTGGGAGGACTGCTGAGTTCAAGAATAATTTGAAAAAATACACACCGAATTCTCTCTGTCTGCCCATGCATATATATTTATATGTTTATATTTACAAGTATATATGTTTGTACATAGGTAGATATATATGTTTGTACGGTAAATGTATGTATTTGCGTGTGTATATCTATTATATATACAGTACAGGCCAAACTCCACATGTGTTCATTCATAGTTTCGATGCCTTCAGTGACAATCTACAATGTAAAACGCATTGAATGAGGTGTGTCCAAACTTTTGGCCTGTAGTGTATATGATGTATTTTCTTACCACTTTTGACATTTAGCATATCTGGAACATGTTACGCATTTTGTTTAGTCTACAACTTGCCCCTGAATCCAACATAACAGAACCGAAAGTCCCCGATGCCGCAATGTGTTGAAAAGAATGAACTTAGGTCAGTTTCGACTCGAAACTGACCTAAGTTCATTAAAACACTCGAACCTTTCGAGTGTTTTAAGGTACACATGAAACCACGATTTTGGTTCCAATTGTAATTACTTACACCAAATTTAAGGACCTAATAGGAACAATTAGACGACAAAATGTGTCTGGTAAATACTTAATATTACAAATCTGACCAGTATGCAAACGTTGTAAGCTGTGCTTTACTCCTTTAAATTACATATTTTGTACTTCAGTATATTCATATCACTTTTTGTTTTTGTTCAATCGTCTTTCTGTTCTTCGTGCCAGTCAACACTATCTCTGTTACTTGTGCACATTACCAGTAAAGTTACTTTAAACAATTCCACCAATGGTGGTTACGGCCATAGGTTACGTCATCACCCTGGCCAATAAGAGTCTGTGAGAAGTCAGAGAGAACCGGAAGTCGACTTCACAGAAAGCTCTCGCACGGTGCCGGTGCAACGTCATTTGCTTCTTGAAAAAAGGTGAGTAAATGAAACGATTCTAATGGCTTGAATTTCTACTGTATTGCGTAGATTACTTAAAACGGTATGAAAGAGCATTGTAGCGACTTGTGTGTGTCCTCTAAGTCATACTGTTCTTTGTCCCCCCCCTAAAAAAATGGCGCCACTGCCAAGCTAACCAAAGCTAACTGCTAATATGATACATTAGCAAATAAATGAATGTTTTAAACTGAAATGTGAACTTTCATTGTACACTTAAATATATAATATGTCAATACTGTGGACCTTGCATGAGTTTTCACCATTTTGAGTTATTTTATTTGCCCGGCGTTGAATGAGTGGCAGCCATTTTGCGAAGACAAAGGGGCCATTTAGACCCTCCCAGAAAGAATTCACTATATGATCCACCTCCTTTTTAAATGTGCACCTGCCATCCTCACACACTATACATGGCACCACTATCTTTACCTTTCTTTGTTACAGATTGGTTAAAATGGTGAAGATATTTGTGGGCAACTTGCCCCAAGAAGCAACAGAGGATGAAATCAAGGCCCTCTTCGCAAAGTATGGCAGAATCACAGAATGTGCGATTGTCAAAAACTTTGCATTTGTCCACATGGATGACCGCAAGGAGGCTGTGAAAGCAATCAAGAACCTGCATCTCCACAACCTCCATGGCTCTGCTATCAATGTGGAGGCCAGCCACAAGAAGAACTACGGGGCGGTCAAGTTGCATGTGGCTAACGTAGAGCGTGGAGAGGATGATGACCTCCGTGCGCTTTTTGAAGAGTACGGTAGGGTCACTGAGTGCGCGGTGATTAAGAATTTTGCTTTCGTCCACATGGCAAACTCGGATGAAGCTATGGATGCCATTCAGGGGATTGACAACACTGAGTTTCATGGTAAATGTGCCACACAAGATGTCATTATCTCAGGAGCTGTGTGTTTAACCTTATTTTCCCCTTGCATCCAGGCAAACGCATCCATGTGCAGATTTCCAAAAGCAGGCCCAGAGGCGAAGAGCGGGAAGACTATCCTCCTCCTCCCCCAGAAGGTGGTGGCTTTTGGCCACCCCCGCACTACCCAGTAGACCGGCCTGAGCCCCCCCCACCAGGCTACATGAGAGGTCGCCCCCACATGGCCCCAGGTTACCCTGCCCCACCTCTGCCGCCACCTCCTCCCAGGCGACCTGCCTACCCTGAGCGGCCCTACGAGGGCGAGCGGGGCGGTTATGGTGTGGTAGATTACTACGAAAAGTACAGAGCCCGTCCGTACGGCTACGAAGCCGAACGCCCGGGTGGCCCGCTGCCTCCGCCGCCGCCTCCTCCCCCCAGTGTTGCGCGAGACCGTCTCATGGACCCGCAGCTCGACCCGTACGAGCGTCGGCCCCCACCACCCCCTCCTCCTCCCCCGTCTGCGTATTATGCCCGAGACCGCAGCCCACACCGAAGACCGCCAAACGGTGCAATTCCTCCCACCGGTAACGGCTACTCCTACGAGCGCTCCCATATCCCTCCTGTTTCCCGGGTCCCACCATACGGAGTTCCTCGTCCCCGGGACCACTACGCAGAGCGACTACCGCCCCCACCACCGCCTCCGCCTGCACGCTACTATTAAGCGAGGCACCGACGTTTGAAGTTGAGGTGAGAATAGTCTAAAATGTCTTAGCCCCAGTAATATCTAGATCTCACGACGAAAGGCGTGTGCCTCAGTACTTGACTGCGTCGCTTTTGTCCGTGGCGTAGCGATGCCCGCACGACGAACTTCCAGAGCAGATCTAACGGAGCGATGCGTGGTTTGTGCCAATAGTTGCAGACGCTTCACTCATGTCATTTGCTCTTTTTTCAGGATCGTCGTTCGCCTACATTGCCAATCGCCATCATCAGATGTTCGTGACGCTATCCACTTCCTGTCTGCGGCGCAGCGCGTTAATGTTCCCCATGAAAGCTCACTGGAGGAACAGAAATGGCGACGTCCACGTCTGTTTTCATTTTGATCCAGTTTTTACATAAACCCCTTTTCTATTTTGATTGTGCTATTGTGATGTAGGAATTTTAAAGCGTTAACTTTTTTTACTTTCTGATTTGTGACGTTTGGTATCAGCCGGTGTTAGCCAACCTGTCACTGTAGGTATCAAAATATGTTGTTTAAAGTAGTTCTGCACGTTTCTTCCTCCTTGTCGAGTTTTCACCGACCTTAGATTAGCTATGAAGATTTTAACCATCTTAAACGTTTGACCGAGTGAGGACGCAGAGCACTCGTTTGTGCTTGCATTTTGTCCACCTTGTCTTCAAATGTGTAGTACAAATAAACCCAACGGGGTAAAACACAAGCAAGCGTGGCGCCTTCTTAAAAAACAAAACAAAACCATGAAATGGGTTTTCTTTCCCTGACGCGTCGCGTCGTTTATATAAAAAAAATAATAATAAAAAAAGTGACGCATAAACTTTTTCAAAGATAATATCCATGTAGCTTTTGTCAGTCTGAGACGTGCTCGACCTTAATAGTGTTCATGCACGTTCACATTCATGCAGAGGCTTAGACCTGCAGTCGGGGCAGGGGGTGGCATCCAGAGGCTGAAGACCCTCACTAACACCAGGTAAGTAAAAGGTGTGTGTTTTGACCAGGTGATCTCAGCAATTGGAGAAAGATGTTTGCTGTACACTTCATTATATTCCTCTTGACTAAAACAGGCATCTGTAAGTGCAGTGAAATTGTTTCCTTTTTTTTAGGTAAATAAAATGCATTGAATTAAGGGCAGTATTCTTACTTGTGTGAGTAAAGTAAATACAATACCTGTATTACATGTGGAATCATCTGTAGTTTGGTAAAATGTTTTTGCAAACTATACAATTTTATTTTCTTCTAAAAATAGTAAAGCCCAAAATAAGCTTGCAACAGTTGAATCATTTTATGAAACGTTTTCTATTGTATTGGTGTAATGTTAACGACCAGTAGAGGGAGCTGTCTGCTTTGCTTTTACTTGCTACTGCGTAATCTGTTATTTCACTCATTTTACTGTAAAATTGCTATATATCCCAATAAATATCAAAACGTTTACATTAAAAATAGGGAAGGGTGAAATGGTCTGAGATCTACAACCTTATATGGATTGCAGCCTGCATTTAGTGATGGATAGCTCAATGTTTTTTACTCATCTGGTATATCATATCTCACATGTTACTGCAGGTGTAATCGGTAGTGGTAACACTACTTAATTTCTTGGTATTTTCTCAGGACTATTTATCTAATTAGGTAATTCACTGTTAACGGTTGGGTACTTTCTGTTGCTACATGCTAAAATGTAATACATACTTATTCTTCTGTTTGGATACTTCGTTTTCGGCCAATTTGGGATTAATTCCAATGATTAAAATTTTAATCACAAATATAATGGCAGTGTAACATATCAATTAAATACTTAAATTATTTACTTAAATTAGTTTTGAGCAAAGTAAATAACTGCAAAATAACATAAAATATTTTTGCCTCTGTTTGAAATGTTTTTTTTTTTTTTGCCCTTTTTAAATGTGTGATGGTTTGACCATGTTCCTTGAATCCTTTAACCCCTCTGACTTATTTCTTGTTTGTAAACAGAGCGATTTTGTTAAAAAAAAAAAAAGATCTAATCACTAGTGTCGACCATACACTGATACTAAGTATCATAATTGTTGGTGTTTGTCCTAAAGTGGTTAACATGGCTTAGTATGCCATGTTAACTATTCCTTGTCCTCCAGTAATAATGACACCTGCGAAATTTGCTGTACAGTATTAAAATCGTTATCGTCGGCTGAATTTGTATTGTGTGTGTGTATATCGCACAAATCTGTTTGGAAGTGGAAGCCGAACTTTCATTAGAGTTCAATATATCAAGCCATTTTTGCAAGATTGATTGTTTCTGATAAACTTGTACAGTAATTCACTTTTAGATTTTTTTTTTTTTAATATTACAGAAGTTCAATTTAAAAAAGGAAATTTTAAACTGAAATATCAGGCTTCTGAAATGTTTGCATTTTTAGGGGTTGTCGCGTAACCAGAATTTCAGTAGTGAATGCTGATCGTTAGGCTTATTTAATACCACAAAAAAAATATTGAGCTTATTTGATACCACAATAAACAAACTGAACATGCCACTTTAATGAGGGCTGTTTCAAACTGTCAAGTGCATACCACCGCTGCGCTTCAACATCTTTTTGCACAGAATTTAACTCTCTTTACCAGTTGCCAAGAGGTATACATTCAAAGAACAGCAAATTGAGCCCAGTGTATTAAAATAAGCCATAATGTGCTCATACATATGCTCATAAATAACAGCCAACTACTTTATGTTCGATAAAGAACAGTGGTGTGGATCCTTCAACTACATAAACAATACTTTTCTTAATATACTTTCAACATAGTGGTAACATGATGTGTAATTTTTTCATGAAATGGGCTAATAAGCTCAAACATTTCAGTCTTTTCTCATTGTTCTACTCTTGTCCTTATTTTTCCATTTTTGTTAATTTCATTTCTGTAATATTCCACAAACACATAAAACGTTAAAGTGTTCAGAAAATGGCCTTTAGGCCAAACTGTGTTTACTTGGTGAAATAAGTACACGAGTGGTGTTCAAACAACGAAAGAATGTCTCAATGCTGTGTTTTCTTAGCACGTACAGAACTGATAATAGTCGCTGCGGTAATGCACACTCCCTCTGGGCTTGTATTGGCGGATCTCTGCACTCCCTGTGTGGCATTTACTTTTGTGACCGCTTGTTTTTAATTACCAAATGATACACATCTGAATATAATATAAATATAGCAAGAAAGTGGTCAAAGTGCATCACAGATCACTTCTGCCGCAGTTAATTATTTGGCAAACCAGGCATGTATGAGGTGTGCTGTCAAGCTGAGTTATGCCACACCTACAGTTACACTGCAACAGTTCCATTATAATTTATGAGCAAGGGTAAAAAAAATATCTACATCCTTGACAAGGTTCCACAAATAAGTACATTAATGGAAGCACTGGATCATTTATTTTAATACTGCAGACGTTCTTTGGTGCTAACTCAGTGAAAATTACACAGCTCGACAAGGAAAAAGTTGTACAGTATACAATGCTAATGATACCTATAAAAGCAGGTATTGATATATTTTGTATTGACTTGGTATGGAAGTATAGATACTTTTGACAACCCTATTAATTTCTACAAATTTTTGTAACATTTATTTTCATAGCTTATAGCAACCCAAACAAAAAAATACAGTTTGTTTTGTCAGAACATGAACAAATTGTGCACAAGTCATGTTTTGTATTCATACTTAAAACACAGTTGTTTCTATGCATCTTGTGTTTCAGTAAGCGTTTCAACTCACGCTACGACCTGAAAACATTAATGCTTTGAAATGTTTAATATCACATATTTTACTGACACTGCCGATCAGACTAACACCTGTTTTGTTAAAAAAAACCTAAAATTTTTATGTAAATATTAAGTGTTCTGCCTTTTATTGGTGTTGGTACCTCATTGCACACACAGTCCATATCTCTAGTAGGTAAGATACATATTAAGATGCATAAAATAATGCCTGTGATCGGCTTATTCAGATAAACTAGTTGATACCTAATTCGCTTTCCTGCCTTCAGAATTAAGGAAGATTCAGTAATTTGCAAAAGGTGAATGTGGAAATAGTGTCAAAGTGCTTTGAGTTCCTTAAAAAGGTAGAAAAGCGCTATACAAGTCTAACACAATTACATTTGTTAAAAGCTATTATGCTGTTATTACATTTGGTTTTACAAAAAGCCGCACAACGGTCGTATTTATTCTATCAATCCCAACTCAATGATATTTTAACACCTGTAGAGTTCAGCATACGAAAAGGGTTAGAACATTTAAAAAAAATCTTAATTGATGATAAATACAGGTATTTACTATGATTGGTAAATTATTTTTGCATACTCCTAAAGATCAAGAATTACACACACTTTTAAAGTAAATGACAGGAAATTCCCCAATTGTGTAAACAAATATATTTTGCCTGGTTATATGTTCAGTTTGTAATAACTTTGTGCCAGTCGAATCTTTCGACTCTTGTTAAACTGGTTGTAAATAGACTTCTTTTTGACTTGCGATCGCGACGATTTAAATTAAATATAAATAAAAATTTGATACCAAACTGAAGTGGAAACTTTAAAAAACATGATAAACCAGTATTTGCAGTATAAAAATGCATACAACCAGTAATTAAAGCCTAATTTTATGGATATGCTCCAGTACATATGTATGTTCTTTTACATGAAGACATTAAAATAATGCCGTTCACCGACTTTTTGACCAGCTATCGAACTAATTTGACGACCAATTGCCAGTTACTATACTAATATGTGAATTAGTAGTCATTGTTCATGTAAAAGAGGCATTCAAAAGTAAAACACTTTTTCAGCATGCCAGTTGTTAGATACTCTAGCTGTACATAATAATGCATCACATTTTTACAACTAATGATGGGTTGGAGACCCCTGTCAGAGATTACCTTTTTGACCATGTGGCCCACTCATAACACTGAATTAGTAATCTTACTCTAAATATGATCCGTATCCAATAATTATATCTAACCTACTTACAGTTCAACAGGATAAACCTTGTCAAATGATGTGAAAGCATGTGTTAAATCCCAAAAGATTGATTACAAAAATAAATACTTATCAAATATACTGATTAAGAATGGACTCAGAAAAACTGATTAAAAATAAATGTACATTCAATTATACAGTACCCTCCCAAAAATCTATTTTTTAAGTAATACAGGTTTCTTAAACTGTCAATAAAAATAAAGTACAAATGAAAATACAGCTTCACCACAGTCACAGTTTTTGCACTTTTTAACCTCTATTACTTTAGTTCCAGACTTCTTTTGTTTGTTTGATATTGTCATTACTGCCACAGGTGGTGGAAACGTGTTTTAAAACTTAGTACTGCTGCGGCCCATATGGACCATAACTGAGAAACAGCTATGTTTAAGAAACACTCAAGAGTTCAGGTCATGTGAGTTTGCAGGTCAATTAAGCACAGTAACAAAACGGTCTTTGAATCCTGCATATTTTGGTACCTTTGGCATTGTCAGCATCTCCTAAAATTTGTCAGCAGAAGAATTGTTATGGTCGATGGCTGCGATAACTGCATGTGAACCTCAGAAAAGAAAGTGGACCAACACCAGCAGCTGACATTGCAGTCCAAATCATCAAAGACCTTGGAAAAGTCACACTGAACTTAATCTGAAAAGCAGACGTTGGACCACAGAGCAACCGTCCAATTCTTTGTCTCTACAGCCAAGGTAAGACGGTTCTGAAATTTTTTGTGGTTCAGGAGTGGCTTGAAACGAAGATTGCAATGTTTGTAGCACTAAATCAACCTGTGGTTACAGAGGCTCTAGATCAGGGGTGGGCAATTAATTTTTAGCGGGGGCCGCATAAGCAACCCGAGCACTGCTGGAGGGCCACACCGACAATATTTCAATTAAATTTTGCTCAATATTATTTTTGATATACCGTAAGATTAATAATAATAATTTGATTTAACCTAACTTAACTTTATACAAAAGCAGATTGCTTTTGATGGTTTTATTTTTAACACTGTCTTACACAACACTTCCTGATGTATTGTACAATGCAAAAATGGATGGTAAAATGTCCATCTCTGCACAGGGTTAATTTCTGTCACTTTATCCTGCATTATCCAACATTTTTCCCCGTCAGATTTGGACAACCATCTGTTGTTAAAAATCGTTCATAATCATATTTCTTTTATATTGGTTTTATATGTAATTATTTTTTGTTTTTATTCAGTCATTGGTGGAGCTGCGGATAATATTTGAATATTGTTTTTAATATTGTTGTGCAGCACTTTGGAAACATTTTGTTGTTTAAATGTGCTATATAAATAAAGTGGATTGGATTGGATTGTTACACCTGCCAGTTTGTCCCATTTCAGTCCTAACATGTCCAAACACACATTTACGTATGTGAACAAGTCATTACCTGTGGTTGTCTCTTTAATTGACTGCATGGCTGCCAGCTCCTCCGTGATTTGAAAGTCTGTAGTTATCCCATGTAAGAAGATGAGCAGCTGGGCGGTGCCACGTACATTACAGATCTCATCCAAAGCCAGCGAAAAACTTTTTGTGAGAAATGACGAAATTTGTCCTGATGGCTGCATCTCTGGGGGTGTGAAATTTGGCAAAAAGTCCTTGTTGGGTTTGCAGTTTTACCATCAACGCATCAGCCTCCCTTGCGCGCGCTTCATCAGACCAATTCCGCAAACGCATCAGCCTCCCTTGCGCGCGCTTCATCAGACAGATTCCGCTATTTTTCCTCGTGCTTCGTCGTGTAGTGGCGATTCAAATGATATTCTTTAAACACAGCAACCTGTGTACCACAAATTAAGCACACGGCTTTACCTTTAATTTCTGTAAATAAATACTTGGCAGTCCATGTCTTGTTGGAAACACGGCATTCGTCATCAACTTTTCTCTTTTTAGCGTCTCATCACTTGTCGCTGTGCACCTTCACTCACAGGTTACACCCTGACATACACCCATACATAACACTTTTCAAAATAAAAGCAGCACAGTTGTATTGCACGCATGACATAGATGTTTTTTAAACTTTATTTTGTAATTTGTGATTGCCGCTGTTCACATTCCCTCACACACGCGCATACGTCCACACGGAAGTAACACAAATAACGCTTTTCAAAACAAAAGCAGCACCTTTGTATTGCACACTCGACATAGATATTTATTTTGTAATTTATAATTGGCCTCATGCGGGCCGGACAGGGACGCACAAAGGGCCGGATGTGGCCCGCGGGCCGTAGAATGCCCAGGTCTGCTCTAGATGCACTAACTCCAGTCGCAGTCCACTCACTCCTGAAGCCCCCTCAAATGTTTCATTAGCTTTTGCTTGAAGACCCTTTCATGGTGTACTTTTCACACTTATCCTTTTCACTCAACTTCCTATGCATATGCTTGCACACGTGCTGTGTGCAGCCAACTTCTTCAACAAGGACCTTTTGTTGGTTACCCCGTGAATTGTTTACAGTGCCTATACTTACACAGACGAAGAAACCATAAGGCTCAGGAAAACAATATTCACAATTTTATGATGCACTGAATTTTGTGTTTTCATGCAAACAAAATAAAGGCTTGAAATGTTCAATTTTATGTGGAATACATTTAAATAATCTATGGGTTTCCCTTTCTGAGTGACAAAATGTGGCATTCTCTATTTTTCATTATCTAAAAGTCCTGTAAAACTTTGCGAATCAGTTTTTAAAGTGTTTTTTTTTAGCTAGACTGACTTTGGGCTGATTTTCTTTTGTGTGTTGGGTTAGTTACTGAAAACCAGTAACTAGTTACAGTTACTAGTTACTTTATTTCAAAAGTAGCTCCGTTACTAACACCAAAAAGTAATGCGTTACTGTGAAAAGTAACTAGTTACTTCTTTTTTTTAAGGCTCCCATTAATGCCCTTTTAGCCTTCATTTCAGTACTGTTTTATTACACTGCAGAATAATACAATCTGTTGATCAACTTGACATGCATTTGCATCACTGAACTCTGCTAGGCAGTGTGGTCTACATACAACACACAAAGACAAAGATATGTTTCAAAGGGCCACTTTATTACAGGCCAGAACAAATTGACAAAACTATTTTAAATAGCTGCAACATAACATACATACAGTAAGTAACAAACAGCATAATAACAACATAGCTGTAAAGCTGGCTTCACCCAAGGAAGGCACACATGACATACACAAAGCCTAACCAGGCATTTGTCTCTCTCAAGGAATTGTGAAATAAAATCATGTCTTCAGGAGATCAACACTGTACTGAAGTCCAGAACACTCTACGCATTTCCCCAGTTTTAGTTTAGAGATAAGAAAAGATTGGCCTGGCCCACTAGGATCCCTCTTTCTGTTTGTGAACTTTATAGTCTATACATTTAGAGTGATGTGATAATCAAACACTCTAGAAGTCTAGAATGAAAGAGCAACAGTATATAAGAGAATTGACAGATTGTGTACCTCCAGTGCTGAATGATGAGCAGAGGCAGAGTTTGGGGAGAGTTCTTTAGCGCGCTTTCCATGTTTATGTACTCACTGTCCACTGTGTCCAGGTACGTGGAACATGTTATCCGTGCCATTTGCTGGCTCACACAATATTATTTGACACTAATGTTACACAAAGCAACAAGCCTAATGCATGATATCGGAGTACGCACACTCAGCACGGACGTCGTTCCTCTGTCTGGTTATCCTTCTTACCTCTTCAGCTTTCAAATCAGTGTATTGGAGATTTGTGTCTTCATCACCCTGGCAAAAATGTATCATTATTATGGGAATATTTGGATATATTTATAATCTTTTGCATAGACATGGTGTACAACAGGCATGTCCAAAACCCTGTCTGTGGGCCATATACAGATTTTCTTTAACTAAAATAACATTTTAAGCCATACTAAAATAGAAATAGACAAAAGGTGAAAACAACTAGATGCCTTGCTTTGGATATTGAGGAACAATCAAAATACAATCGCAAACTATAAGAAACTCTTCAAAATCTAGAGTTGTATCATCGACAATTACTGTTGCCTTTAATCGACTCAAAAATAGGGAATTATTTGTTAATGTATTGACAATTTAGCTTGACAAACTTTGCATTAACTGCATTTATATATGTAGGAATGCATGTACGCAGAGACAAAATGTCGATATCAGATGTACACTACTGGCTTAGGTCCTGCGATCAGATGCATGTTTTGCAGTAATAGTGTATTATTACATAGTAAACAACTGTTCAATAATTTATTTTGTGGACAAAATTAACCAGCGACCCCGAAGGGAATAAGCGGTAGAAAATGGATGGATGGAAATATTTTTTTTCTTCTAAATTGTATGGTTTAGTTTAATATTTAAGGATTGACAGAAAACCAGGTGTACATATTTTAAAATGTAATAATAATAATGGATTAGATTTTATATCGCGCTTTTCAATTATTAAATACTCAAAGGGCTCACAGAGAAGTGGGAACTCATCATTCATTCACACCTGGTGGTGGTAAGCTACATTTGTAGCCACAGCTGCCCTGGGGTAGACTGACAGAAGCGAGGCTGCCAGTTTGCTCCTACGGCCCCTCCGACCACCACCTATCATTCATTCATCATTCATTCACCAATGTGCAGCGGCACCGGGGGCAAGGGTGAAGTGTCCTGCCCAAGGACACAACGGCAGCAATTTGGATGTCAAGAAGCGGAGAGCGAACCTGCAACCCTCAGGTTTCTGGCACGGCCGCTCTACCCACTACGCCATACAGCCCCTGTAAAATGTATATTCAAATATTTCATTTTAACAACACAGCTACCTTCAAGTGGAGAATAAATTAGGCTCCTCTTTTGTTTTGTCTTTCTTTTACTTGCTCATATTTTAAATAACGGTTTGACCTTTGATTGCTAGCAAGAAATGGCAGTGCCACAGAGCCAATCAATGTCTCCATTCCGTGGCATAGGCCGTATAGGCAAATGCTAAGGGCGCCGTCCACCAGGGGGCGCCACGCCAATGTTGGCGAAAAAACAAAAAAAAAGTTGGTACTATTATTTCTAAATACAAAAAATAATCCCACGCTAATTAAAATGCAAGGTAAAGCCTATTTAATAGAAATATTATTTGTTACAACATTACTTTTCCACCCCTTTATGTATTAGGTATAGTTGTAAGCCTAGTTGTTAAAGTGCACATCATTAATGTTAATTAAGCAATATCACATGAGAGGGAATGCTGTTTTTTTATTTGAACACTGCTGTGATTCGGTTAAAGATAATCATAACATAACATTCTCATATAATATGTTAATTTGCTTTCTTTAAGTAAAAAAAAAGGTCAAAGACAAAGCTATTCAGTTTCTTGTGAGTATATACACTTCACTGCCGATGTGGGGGGGCGCCACCTAAAATCTTGCCTAGGGCGCCAGATTGGTTAGGACCAGGCCTGCTCCATTCAATAAAGTAACATGCATTTTGGATGGTAAAAAGTGCAGGGGACCAAAACTGCCCTTTGAAAAACATACGTCCTGTTGGCCAATATGTCAGTGTTATTCACCTGGCGGCCTGGGGGTCAAACCTGGTCTGGGAATGACACTCAAATCTTGCGAGACAAACATTTTTGCAGCAAATTCCTAAATACACTGGAGTGCTCATGTTGTATAGATGAACCTGGACCACTGTAAACACATTGGCAGATTCCTGCATTGACATTTAGCCTTGCTAACAACTAGAACACTGGGGTCCAAACTTGTGATTTACAAATCTGGAGCATTCATCAATGCATCCCTTTTTTTTGGCAGTTACACATTTTTTTCGTAATGTAATTTATGTAACTAAGGTGTTTACTTCAGATGCAGTCAGTTGTCATTTGTTCAATTTCTTTATAGTAGTGTTCCTCAAGGTTCCGTTTTAGATCTTCTCTTTTTCATCATTTGGGCTTTTCAACTGGTGGCCCGTGAAGTCAGTTAAAAAAAGAGACTGCAGATCTCTCCTGGAACTCTGACAAAATAAATAGACCAAAATAAAATGTCTACTGTAGAGGACGCTGGTTCTCCGGAATATACAAAATAAGAGTGATAGTGAGGGGAGAACTACGGCCCCCAAAACATTTAGTAACTAAATTTTAGTTGAATATCCCTGTCCTGTATATTGTTTTGTATAGTATTTAGATAATCAGGAATGATTTATTAGTCCAAATTGTGGATAAAACGACTTTTAAAAAATTCAACAGACATAGCTTTAAAGGCCTACTGAAATGAATTTTTTTTAATTTAAACGGGGATAGCAGATCTATTCTATGTGTCATACTTCATCATTTCGCGATATTGTCATATTTTTGCTGAAAGGATTTAGTAGAGAACATCGACGATAAAGTTTTGGTCGCTGATAAAAAGCCTTGCCTGTACCGGAAGTAGCGTGACGTCACAGGCTGAAGGGCTCCTCACATTTCCCCATTGTTTACAATGCAGCGAGAGCGATTCGGACCGAGAAAGCGACAATTACCTCATTAATTTGAGCGAGGATGAAAGATTTGTGGATGTGGAACGTGAGAGTGAAGGACTAGAGTGCAGTACAGGACGTATCTTTTTTCGCTCTGACCGTAACTTAGGTACAAGGGTTCATTGGATTCCACACTTTCTCCTTTTTCTATTGTGGATCACAGATTTGTATTTTAAACCACCTCGGATACGATATCCTCTTGAAAATGAGAGTCGAGAACACGAAATGGACATTCACTGTGACTTTTATCTCCACGACAATACATCGGTGAAGCTCTTTAGCTACGGAGCTAACGTGATAGCATGGGGCTTAAATGCAGATAAAAACAAAAGAAATAAACCCCTGACTGGAAGGATAGACAGAAAATCAACAATACTATTAAACCATGGACATGTAACTACACAGTTAATGCTTTCCAGCCTGGCGAAGCTTAACAATGCTGTTGCTAACGACGCCATTGAAGCTAACTTAGCTACGGTACCTCGACAGAGCTATGCTAAAAACATTAGCGCTCCACCTACGCCAGCCAGCCCTCATCTGCTCATCACGACCCGTGCTCACCTGCGTTCCAGCTATCGACGGCGCGACGAAGGACTTCACCCGATCATAGATGCGGTCGGCGGCCCGGAGACGGAGGAAGTCAAGGTGAGGTCGGCGACTAGCGCGTCTGCTATCCATCTCAAAGTCCTCCTGGTTGTGTTGCTGTAGTCCGCCGCTAATACACCGATCCCAGCTACAGCTTTCTTCTTTGCAGTCTTCATTGTTCATTAAACAAATTGCAAAAGATTCACCAACACAGATGTCCAGAATACTGGGGAATTTTTCGATGAAAACAGAGCTGTTTGTATTGGGACACAATTGTGTGCCAATACTTCCGTTCACTCAGTGACGTCACACGCATACGTCATCATACATAGAGATTTCCAACCGGAAGTTTCGCGGGAAATTTAAAATTGCACTTTATAAGTTAACCTGGCTGTATTGGCATGTGTTGCAATGTTAAGATTTCATCATTGATATATAAACTATCAGACTGCGTGGTCGGTAGTAGTGGGTTTCAATAGGCCTTTAATTTCTCGTCAATTGGGCGTTAATGACTTGAAAATTACCAAAACGATGAATTACGAATTAAAAAACGATTGTAGATTAAAATATCTTATTTGACTGTAAAAGTTACTATTAACTACTTGGCATATTTTGACCTACATCAGATGGTTACAGCATGTTTATTAACAAACAAAAGTTTAATAATATGAAGCAGCCCTATTTTACTGCATGTAGACCTCAGTGGAAAACGTTTGGAGTTTGGACACCCCTGCTGTCCAACCACATTCATAAGGAAAAATCAATACAGAAAGTAAATAAATGGCATCTGAGACACAAAACATATACCTCCTCTGGAGCCGAGGCAGCATGTAATGGTTGTCGTGGGTCTAGTTAGGGGAAAGAGAACCTCTTTCAAAATGAATGTACTTCATAAATGATGCACTTTGCAATGAGGCACAGACTTGAACTCGCATCCTTACCTGCCTGATCCTGTGTCTTCTTCTTTATGTTACAGGCCAAGATGACAATCACCAAGACGGAGAAGGCCAAAGCTCCACTTAAGATGTACACCAGCAACGTGTCACCTGCAGACGGAAGTGTTATTTGCAGGTAAAGCACTCAGCAGCCACACCAACTGAGTCCCTTACGTTCAAAGGTCACGGTGGTGCCCTTCCCAAACAGGATGTGTCCACACATGGCCACGGCACAGTAGTACGTCCCCACGTCTGCGTCGTTCAGTCCGCTCATCGGTACCTCGTAAAAGCAGGTGCCGTTGGACCTCCTCCCTTCTGAAGCGTGAATGATCCCTGGGCCGGATCCGGGCTCGTTCCGTAGCCAGTAAACCTGGTGTTCCTCGTCACAGGAGGACATGGTTTGGACGGTGCAGCTTAGAGTCAAATTACCTCCATGGAGGATGCTCTTAGATGCTGGCTGCTTTACTGATGCTGGGATGTCCCAGGCGGAGGCTCTCACCTCCACTAAAATACTCTCATGGAATTGACTGATGGACAAATAATTAAATATGCAGAAGTAGGTCCCAGAGTCTGACATTTGCGCATGTGTGATGTTCAAGCAGCTCCTGTCGGAGAGAACTGTCAGGCTAAGGCGGGAGTGCTTCTCCGGTTGGCCGTGAAGTTTGTTACTATGGCCTTGGGTGTAGGAGCTGGCCAGCAGTTTTGGTTTCTTCCCAGGCGTTTGCTTGTACCAATAGAACATTCCGAAGTCGAGCCCTGTGTTTAAACACTCCAAAGTCACGTTTTGGCCCGCCTGAACCGGCAGATGGTGCATGTACGACGACGACGACCTCTGACCTTTTGTATGAGCTAGTAAACGACAAGACAAAGTTATAGATGCTCATTATCAGTTTAGTAAGGACACCAATCAAAAACTTTCCAGCTAAACTTTATCTGCAATCATCACAGGAATCTCTTTAGTGGAGGTAATGGAGGGGGGGGTCCTCACCTAGTGTCCACAGGAGGAGACAAGTGACCACACGGAGCGTCATTTTGTTGTCTTAATGATGAAGGAGCAGCTTTATGAGGTCTCTATACTGACTTCACTCATCGGCCAATCAGAAGTATGTGTGGGTGTTTCCGCTAATGTAAACTTCAATGTCTTAGCAATCTCCCTCATCACATCCTGTTTTGTTCATGCAATGATATTTGCAAGTGTTTATAACACACGTACACACCTACAGCATAATAGGAGCAGCGAGTAAAGACCTCTAACAAATTACTGTAATAGTAACTACAGTATATTGTGTGCAAAAATGGCTGAATCATTAGCATTTATTTTGATCTGTAAATGAACCTTGGATTTGCAATGGTGTCATGTGTCCACTGGGTTGCAGAGCACACCATCTTTTGCAATATAAAGGAAGCCGACAGTATGTGCTATAAATCTGCACTTTTGTTTTCACACAGTTAATCGATAGTTACTTACTCACTGGAGTGGTTTTCGACACTAATGTGTCAGTGGTTAGAATTATAGTGAAATCTAACAGTACACTTACTGTATTAAATAGTACCAAATACAAATGAACAAAGAATAATTAAATGAAAGCATGTTTAATTGGCACAAGTTCAGTTCAGTTCAGTTTATTTTGAAGATGCATACAACACAATTAGAATTTAATGCATCACATATTTCGAGTTGTTTCATTACAGCATGTTCGAAAAGGAGTAGGAAGAAGCAGAGCTTATTTACTCTTACCCCTTTTCATATCCTAGCAGTCTTATCCTATGTCTTTGTTCTTTGTTTGTAACAGAACAGTGAATAAGTAAATAATAAATAAATAAATATACCATAAGTAATTAAACAAATATTAAATACATAAATAATTATTGTCTCTCTTTTTTTTTTAATGGTTCAAGATATTTATGATAATTGTTCTTCTTTGTACTTTGTGAACACTTTTGGTTTGAACAGTCTCTTAAACTGGATGATATTAGTGCTTTGTTTGATTTATTTGGTTAGTCCATTCCAAAATTTAATTCCACATACGGATATGCTAAAGGTCTTAAGTGTTGTACGTGCATACAGATGTTTTAAATGAGATTTTCCTCTATGGTTATATTTTTCCTTATTTGTTGAGAATAATTGTTGTACATTCTTGGGTAGCAGGCTATAGTTTGCTTTGTACATAATTTTAGCTGTTTGCTAATGCACGAAGTTGTTGAATTTCAATATTTGTGATTTAATAAATAAAGGGGTTTGTATGTTTTTTATATCCAACATTATGTATTATTCTAATTGATCTTTTTTGTAACACAGTTAGTGAATGAAGCGCACATTTGTAGTAGTTTCCCCATATTTCTACACAATAACTCAGATATGGTAACACTAGCGAGCAGAAGAGAATATGAAATTATTTTTGGTCCAGAACTTGTTTGCTTTATTCATTATTGACATGTTTCTTGCTAATTTAGGTTGTATATTTTTTTACATGAGGTTTCCAGTTAATTTTTTATCATCTATTATTACACCCAAAATTTTTTTTTATTTTACCCTTTCAATATCTACTCAGTCTATTTGTATTTGTGTTTTACTTTCTCTTCTACTGTTATCAAATAACATTATTTTAGTTTTGCTTAGATTCAAAGATAGTCTGTTTTTGTCAAACCATCTTTTTAATTTGTTCATTTCTTCGGTTACTATTTGTATTAGCTTTTGTGTGGTCTCTCCTGAAAAAAAACTTAGTCGTGTCATCTGCAAATAATACTAACTTTAAGTCCTTTGTAACTTTACAAATGTCTGTTATATAAAGATTGAAGAATTTTGGTCCTAGAATTGATCCTTGAAGTACGTCACAAGATATTTTCAGCTCTGTGGAAGTGTGTTTGCCCATCGTCACTTATTGCTTCCTGTTGGTTGAGTAGCTTCTTACCCAGTTCAAGATCAACCCTCTGATTCCATACTTTTCTGGTTTGTATATTAAGATATTATGATTGATTGTGTCAAATGCTTTTGTTAAATCCATAAACACTGCAGCAGCACATGTTTTACTATCTATTGTATTTGTGATCTCTTCCATTATTGTGATTAAGGACAATGATGTTGAAATGTTGGCTCTGTATCCGTATTGGTTGTCTGTGGGTGTTTTAATTTTATTTATGAATTTGTCCAATCTGTTGTTAAACAATTTTTCAATAATTTTAGGAAATTGTGGAAGTAGAGAAACAGGTCTGTAGTTTGTAAACTGGTGTTTGTCTCCAGTTTTATACATTAGTATGACTTTTGCTATTTTCATTTTGTCTGGGAATTTGCCTGTTTGAAATGATAGGTTGCTGACATATATTTGAAATGTTCTGAAATCTCTTCAATAACCTTTTTTATTGTTTCCATATCAAACCCGTTAGTCAGTTGAGGTCTTGGATTTACCTTTTTTCACAATATTGATTATTTCCCCTTTTGTCACACCTTCGATGAACATCACGTTGGGATTTCTGTCTATGGTGTCAATCAAGTCCTCAACTGGCTCGGGATCTGGAATCTTTTCTTCCATATTTGGTACAATGTTCACAAAGTATTTATTGAAGCTTTCAACTACTTCGTTCATATTGTCATTTTCGACATTTTCGTCTGAGAAGTATTTAGGGTAATCCTTCTTAGCACCAATTTTAATAATGTTCTTTTACATTTTGTACTTGTTTTCTGCCTCTGTGGATCTTTGTGTTATAAATGTTCTATATAATGTATTTTTCTTGTTGCAAGCATTTTTCAGTCCTTTTGTCATCCATGGTTGATTGGTTTTTCTTTTGCTTCTTACTAAGTTGTTTCAATGGACAGTGTTTGTCATAAAGCATTGTGAAAGTATTTTTAAAATTCCATATGCATTATCTAATTTTCCCTGTATAAAAGGTCCCAACTTTGATCTCTCAGGTCATTCTTGAAAGCTGTCATACTTTGTTCTGTGCATATTCTTGTCATGTCTATTTATCATGTTTTGTTTTGGCCATGTGTTTGTTTTTTGGACTCTTTTTAGTTCCTGGTTGCACTTCCTTGTTTGTTTGTTTCCATAGCAACTCATTAGTTTTCACCTGTCCTGTCACGCACCTGTTTCACGTTTTGAGTCACGCACCTGTTTTCACTGATCATGTCACTATTTAAATCTGTCTGTTTCTGTTGTTCGTCCTGGCGACCTCACACTATTTCATCACTCTGCTTCATGTCATGTCACAGTTCTTTGCCAAGTAAGTTTTGTTCATTTATGCCACAGTTAGTGTTTTTGTTTTATTGTTCATAGTTTCTGCCTTTGTGCAAGTTTTGTGTTTATACCCAAGTTTTGTATTTCCGCCATTGTGCGCGCCTTTTGTTTGCTTCCCTTTTTTGTAGTTTATTAGTGTTAAAATAAAGAATGTATTTAAATTCACGCCTTGCCCGTGCCAATTTTCCGTTGCCTTCTGGAGAAACAAAACCCAAGAACCAAGTCGTGACAATTCTTCAAAATGTATTGTAGTCGTCAATGTTCCTCTTCTCGTCGTTATAGATTATGAAACCTGGCAGATGATCACTGATGTCGAATTTTAGCAGGCCAATTGTAGTATTACTATCAAAATCATCAGTAAAAATATTATCAATAAGTGTGTCTCAAGATTCTGCTTGGCCTTGTGATTTTAGGATATAAACTCAGGCTATACATTGTGTCTATAAAGTAATCAATGGACTTTTGTTTGTTAGGGTTGAAGAGGTCAATGTTGAAGTTTCCACATAAAGTAATTTTTTGACTGATTTTATTAACAACTCATTTCTCAAACATATCAATGTTTGACTTACTTGATCTATGTATACAACTGATTAATATGTTCTTGTATTTTTCATGACATATTTTAATGGTTAGACATTCTAAGATATTGTAATCAGCTAATGACATATTTTTTTTACCACCTTATAGTTTAGGTTCTTCATCACGTACACAGCTACTCCTCCTCTGTTTTTGTTGATTCTGTTGATATAATTTAGTTCATATCCTTTCAGGTCAAAATCCATTCCTTTTTTAGCATCCATCAATGTTTCTGAGATAGCGATCACTTTGAAGGGTTTGTTAAATTGTTCCAAAAACTGCTTCACGTTATTGTAGTTTGCATACAAACTTCTGCTGTTTAAATGACTAATCAACAGTTTATTGTCGATTTTAATGTTTCCGTTATATTGTTCGTCTGTATAATAAAAACAATTATTCCTGGTATGAAAGAAAAAAAATTGTATCTGGGTCTATATCCTTATCTAATTACGGACTGTTATGATCTATGCTGCTGAAGTTTTTCAGTTCCATACTTTCCTGTTTAGCAATCTTTTGTGTTGCCCTATTAATGTCTATAAGTGTAGAATAATGTGCACCTGAGTAAAGATCTTCTTGTTCGGTAATCTTTTTTTTTTTTTTTACCTTAACCAAGGGTTATTACTTGAAACTGAGACTCTGACAATACAATTGCATTGTGTGAAGCTGTGAAACTATTAGGCTCTTCTTTTAAAGTTATTTAAATCATGCAAGCAAGTGTTTATTGCAATTAATCACGATTCAAAAGTGTGATTAATTTGATTTAAATAATTAACCGTGTGACAGCACTAATATAAAGCCAAACAGGACATACATTTCCTTAAGTTTTTGAAGGGCATTAAAACATTTGGATTCATATTTATTTTTACTTTTTTGCTCAAATTTCTCAATTAACTTCAGTCCTACAGAAAAATATCAAACATGTAATGTTTCGATTTTCAAAATTTTTACCATTTTCATTTTGAAGGCCTTTTGATGAGATGCCACATGGTTTAATTTAGTAGAATAACTCATTTTATGCAAATGTATACTGATTGAAAACTCATTTGATCAAAAGGCCTTTAAAGGGTTAAAATAAAATATAAAACATTACAAGTTTGGGATTTTTGTTTGGCTGAAGTTGAATGAGCGATTTGAGCCAAAAAAAAAAAAATCTAAAATGTTTTTCATGCTCCGTTGAAAAAGAAACCACTTTTATGTCCTGTTTGTCTTCGTACTGTGAAAGAATTGGACATTGACATTTTAAAATCTAACATGAAAAAACCCTTTGAGGAAAAGTCATGTGTTGCAGAGTAACACAAAGTTTTTGGCCAAACAAAAACAGTCTGCCTTTGTCCCTAGATGAATTTAAAGTATTATTATTATTATTATTAGTATAATTACTATCTATATACTAAAAAATGCATCTCGTGTGACCAAAGAGCCGTTTTGCATCTCATAGTATCATTCATCATAAAGGGTGAAAGCGAAAAGTTTTCAAAATGCAAAAAACAAGAAAAGTTCAAGTGTCTTTAAAGGTACAATGTCCATAACGTTATACATTTATATGAACATAGAGGCAAGTAGAGCTGTAAAACGCTTTGGATTGACAATATTCTTTTTTGTGTGAAATACAAATAACAGTGGAAAAAGTGTATACGTATGACAAAGACAGCAATTTTTTTTTACCCGAGACCATTTTTTTATTTAAAAAGGAAAGTTAAAAACCATGAACTGACTTAAATGTAATGAGTTGTCAACAGCATTTCTTAAAATGCAAATGCAAACAATCAGAAAAAAATACTTAATTTGTCAAGTCTTTAGTTCATGGTTTTAACACTGTGGCCCGCCGCTTCCGCTTATGAAATGGGTCAAGAGTTGCTTGTGAGCTTACCGCGACGCTTTTAGGTGTCAGGCGTTTTTCCGCGGAACAAATTTAGTAGACGTGGAAATGAACACACTTCCTGCCCGCTGCGCACACAGCAAATATGCTGCATTGCTTGTTTTGACACCTCTGAATGAGCTACTGAAGTGTTAAATATGCATGTTAAGCACGGTGGGAGAGGGGTTAGTGCATCTGCCTCACAATACGAAGGTCCTGAGTAGTCTTGGGTTCAATCCCGGGCTCGGGATCTTTCTGTGTGGAGTTTGCATGTCCTCCCCGTGACTGCGTGGGTTCCCTCCGGGTACTCCGGCTTCCTCCCACCTCCAAAGACATGCACCTGGGGATAGGTTGATTGGCAACACTAAATTGGCCCTAGTGTGTGATTGTGAGTGTGAATGTTGTCTGTCTATCTGTGTTGGCCCTGCGATGACGTGGCGACTTGTCCAGGGTGTACTACTGCCCGATTGTAGCTGAGATAGGCTCCAGCACCCCCCGCAACCCCAAAGGGAATAAGCGGTAGAAAATGGATGGATGGATGAAATACAATGCATCCGGAAAGTATTGACAGCGCTGTACTTTTTCCATATTTTGTTATGTTACAGCCTTATTCCAACATCTTTAAAATTCTACACACAATACCCAGTAATGAAAATGTGAAAACATTTTTTTTTCGTTTTGCTAATTTATTAAAAATAAAATAATACAAATCACAAATACATACGTATTCACAGCCTTTGCTCAATGCTTTCAATTATTTTTGAATATGATGCCACAAGCTTGGCACACCTATCTTTGGGGATTTTCGCCCATTCATCTTTGCAGCACCTCTCAAGTTCCATCAGGTTGGATGAGAATCAGAATCAGAATTATAAAAACTTTATTAATCCCCGAGGCGAAATGGAGATTTTCATCACAATCCCATTCAAGAGCAGACAAACATTACAGGGAGACAGAACAGGACCGCTGACGGGTCAGCCAACTTCCGGCGCCCCTTAGCGTTAGTTTTCATTCAGCATGTCTCTGCACATTGCTGCATTTATATTTCCCTCTATCCTGACTGTCTCCCAGTTCCTGCCGCTGAAAAACATCCATCGAACTGGTGCCTGGTTTCCTCCAAACATGACGCCTGACATTCACGCCAAAGAGTTCAATCTTTGCCTTATCAGACCATGGAGTTTTGTTTCTCATGGTTGGAGACTATTTTAGGCGCCTTGTGGCCTGCTGAATGAAAACCAACGCTTCCCATCCAACCTGATGGAGCATGAGAGGTGCTGCAAAGAGAAATGGGCGAAACTGACCAAAGATAGGTGTGCCAAGCTTGTGGCATCATATTCGAAATGACTGGAGGCTGGAATTGCTGCCAAAGGTGCATCAACAAAGTATTGAGCAAAGGCTGTGAATACTTTAATAAATTAGCAACATAAAATAAAAAAAACTTTTCATATTGTCAGACTGGGGTATTATCTGTAGACATTTGATTACAAAAATTAACTCATCCGAGAGAAACTTTTGTATCCTGTTTTAAAAAGGGTTATTATATTTTTATGTACCCAATATAATATTGCGAAAATCGGTTTGAACCAAGAATTGTGTCTGTATCATATCGTCGTCAGTTGTAAGATTAACCCTAAAAACTACACATGCATGCACACGCACACACACACACACACACACACACACACACACACACACACACACACACACACACACACACACACACACACACACACACACACACACACACACACACACACACACACACACACACACACACACACACGTGCAACGGACAGGAGAATGTGCCATATGTCTGATTGTTGTATTTAATAAGAGGTCCCGAAATAATAATTTTCTGAGGAACTTTCTTTATAAGAATTAATCATACCAGTAAACAAAATGGTATGATCGCTCGCTCTGTAATACATTTATACAAGTACAAAATGCAAAGTCAAATGAAAAGTCAATTATTTGTTTTTCCCGAAAGCTTCTCCTCGCTAGGCAAGGTCAGTGGAGCCAACTTGTCCCGGCCAGCGAGGCTTAGTAAGGGACAAAGACATTGATAAGTGTTGGCCGTCCTGCTCACGAATGTGCTGTATTTGAGTTTGTTATGCAAGTAACATGAAAATATTTGATATTTAGAAAGGAGATCACAGGTGAATTCAGATCACATTTTCTGAGTTTGTCACACATTGTGCAAAAGCCATGTTAGGAAGAATAATAGAAAAATGACTTTGCAAACATCAGTCCACATGTTTGAGTCTCACTCCAGCGTAGATGGTGTCCTTGGGGCGCTTCTGTCTCCTGCTGTTGGACTGTCTCTTTTTGAAGTCCAGAGCCACGTATGGCAAAGCGTCCTCAATCTGTCGGAAAAAGACAACCAGCTGGTCAGTTTTGGGAGAATGATCAACAGTGGGAGTTCCCTCGACTTTAATGAGCTCACCTCATCATCCACATTGTTTTCTAGGACACTTGTCTGCATATTTGCTCCTGTCAGGACGATATAGAAACGTTACGTTCTGTTTATTAGCGTTAATCATTGTTCGATTGATATTGATCGTACCGTCCTGCAGAAGCTGCTGTCTTCTGGACTTTTTGCAAACAAGAGCGAGCAGGAGGTTAAAGAATATGGACAAAAGCAGAGCTGCAATCAGGCAGGGTGTCAACCAAGTGTGGGTCTGTCCTCCAACATCCAGCCTGGTCCCCTCGCCAAACACTATCTCGCCACAGGAGGCCACCGCGCAGTAGTACAACCCGGCGTCGGCAAGGGTGACATCCTTCTTGGACAGCATGTAAACGCAGCGCCGCTCGGACACTTTCGTGCACTTGCTGCTGTTCTCCGAGTGGACGTACGTCATTCCCAAACAGGAGTCCTGTGAGGCCTCTCGGAACCAGTAGACCCTGTGATGTCCGTTGCTGATTCCAGGGTGTGTGGTGCATTGTAAGGCAGCAGAACCCCCCTCAGTTGCCGAGATAGATGTTGGACGCTGGCTAACAGATAGGTGGCTTGATTCTAGAACAGACATTTTGCTGACTTTAATGGCCATTTTTCTTATTGCTACAAAGAACTGCAATTAAGATGGATTTAATTTTGCAAATTGCACACCGCATACTCATTTATTCTCTGTATTGACAAATAAAGAACAACTATTTATTAGGCCTGTCAAAAGTAACATGTTAATTCATATTAACTCACAATAAAATATTGCATTTTTCCTGTATGTACTGTACGTCGGTTAAGCACACAGTCATTTTGAATGTAGATGCTCATTTACCTTAAGCATGGATGGTTATTTGAAAAACTGCGCGGGTTGTTATATGGTTAGTGATCAGGTCAATGGGTCAGTGTAAAGATGACTGAGGAGTGTGCTAGCTGGAAAATTCCACTTCAAATTACACCCAGAAGGCACTTTAGATAAAACTATGAACATTCAAAACATGTTCCTGGATGACAAAATAAAATTGCATTTGTGTCTAAATATTGGGGTCTTTTTTAAGTTAATTCCGAATTCATTAGTGTGATTAATCTGATTTAAAAAATGTGTACTTGGACAGCACTGCTATTTTTGCATTGAAATAATCAGTCCCAAACAAGTAATCGTTTATGTGTTATGTCTTTAAAAAGAGCACATATTCTTCCAACGTAAAGATACATTTATCATTTGGTGTTCTCGCTCAGCAGAAAAATTGCCAATATTGGGGTTATTCTTCATGTGAGCGACCTTTTTTTTAAATTTTTTTAAATGAATTTCCAAAAACGTTTTATACATTAACATTTAAAAAAAAAATTAAAATAAAAGATTTAAAAAATATATTTTTTAATTGTATTTTTTATTTTACAGTGACCTAAGTGTGTGTTAAAAATGGACTTACTTCGTGATAGTAGACCGACAATAATTGCAATTAGTGGCATACACCTAATAAAATGCTATGGAACGTGAACCCTTTAAACCCGCGCGGGGACGCACATTTGATTTGATCTTAAAAGTGACTCTCATTCAATTCATGTAGTCTGATAATTACAAAAATTTAAATCAAGGTATGACGGCTGAACCCTTTTAGAGGAGAGAAGCCAATTTGTTCCTGGGGTTGCTTTTAAAATGGCCAGTCATTGAACAAAATTATTGACTTCAGTGAAATACAATTGTATTAATAATATCCTACTGAGAACCAGCATCCTTTGTGTTTTTGTGGTGAAATTATCCTCTGCATTTAACAGGGCAATTTTTTTTCTAAAATGTGTAACTCTGACAAACTAAATAGGTTAAAAACTAATGTCTACTGCAGAGGATGCAGGTTCTCAGAAAAGTATGACAGTAGTTCAAGAAATAATATACCTTTCACAAGCAAAAATATTCCATTGTCAAAGCTGGTGACGGTGAGATGAGTCTGCCCACAGTAGTACACAGCCGTGTCCGAGAGCCCCACACCAGAAATCTTTAGGTGGAAGAAGTTTGCTCCTTGGTGAGCTGTCAGTCGCTCGCTGACCAACCCCATTTTCTGATGGTTGTGGGAATTGTCCAAGTAGACATAGTAAGAGAGGATGATTTCAGGTTTGTCACCTGCAACCTGCTTGTACCAGGACAGATATGTGGCCTCTGAATCAAAGAAGCAAGGAAGGGTCACATTGTCGCCCAGGCTGGCGAAGAGGACCGTAGCATCTGAAACACAAACATGTTAAGAAAAATTAGGTCCATTTTTTCCTTGTAGGAAAAGCATTGTGCGTTATTTCGATAACTTACGAGCTCTAAAAAGAGCGACCGCGAGCACGCAGAGTTTGAACATCCCTCACTCTCGCCTTTCAGACTGTTTTTGGCCCAAATGGCATTGTCACGAAACGGGGTCAAAGAAAAAAACACACTCCTCCTCTAATGGAAAAAAACGATCTTTGCGTCAAATATGTGAAGATTTGTGTCGAGCAGTGCTTTGTGCTTTAAAAGTTAACTCTCAAGTCATCTTGCATGCTCCCCCCAAACATTTGAATCATTTTCCGTGATTATTTCTTTGTGCACCAGCATTGCCAAGGCTGTTAACCTCTTCTTTGCTTCCATTGTATTTTTTTGCAACAGTCAAACATTAGCAATTAGTTAGCATCATTAGCTGGGTCTGTTTTTGTCATCTTAACAACTATTTGAAATGATATACTGTATACTCCCACTAGTTTCATACTGTGAAAAGCAGCAGCTTTGGAAAAATAAAGAAAAAACATATTTTCAAACCTGCCGAACTGACTTCAGAGTTTAAGTCTAGCAACAGAGTAAACTGAGTTTAGGCTAGAGGCAGAAAACTCCAGGAAATGTTTTTCTAGGTGCAAGCAGGGCCCCAAAAGTAGCATATTCTCTGAAGGGAAGTTTGCTGTGTCTCAAACCTGATCTATTCAACTGAAAGATTATTATGGCCACTTTCCCTCTGTTCCTTGGCTTCCTGGTGAACTGTCGTGGTCAAAGTCATCTGTTTGCGAGCGCTTTGGCCCCGGCCCGAGCAGGGTAGTGACCTCCGCAGCTCCAACCGGGCGTCGGCACACAGAAAAATGTAGAAGAGAGGATCAAGCAGCGCGTTGAGGCTGGTCATCCCATAGCACAGTCGGTAGAACAGGAAGATGGAGCGCTCCAGGGCGCACGGCTCGTCAGCCTGCAGCAGCGAGGCAAATCTGTAGCCGCCCACCAGGTGGTAGGGTCCGAACACGGCAATGAAGTTGACTGTGATCACCACCAGGATGCCCACAATTTTGTGGCGCTCGTGGGCCGACAATGAGGGAGAGCGGCGAAGGGTCACTCCGATGTGGGCTGAGGTGTAGCTGAAAGATGAAGGATGAAATGACTTTTACATCCAACATTTAATGTAATAATTATGCAAAACAAAACACAAACTCTTGTTAGAGGAAAGAAGGAACTCATTAAGTCTTGGTTAGAATCGGAAGAGATCCAGGAATAGACCAAAACTAGATCTGACCAATCTAAGACTATGAGCATGAACTGATGAAGTCTGCTCAGATGAGAGGCGAGTTTTGTCTTTTAAGACAAATTAAACAGTCCAGTTGCGATTGATTGAATGCCCTGAGAATACGAACTAATGAAAGAGGAACATCCATAGACAGATTTCTTGACACAAAGAGTGCATTTTAAGCAGTGTGGTAATGCAGCAACCTATCATATTTCTGTGATCTGCATCTTAACTCACCCAAGTATGGTGCACGGCAACAGGAATCCCAGAGCCACAGTGGTGATTTTGAAGTGGGCGTATTTGGGGCTGACTGGATACTGCTCCAAACACAGCAATCGATCCGGGTCGAAAACAGACGGCAGAAGTCCAAACAGGCAGAACAGAAAGGTGAGCATCCACACCGCCACGCCTGACACCGCGGCTACCTTGATCGTCCTCACCCTGCGGCTGCTTATTGGGAACACGATGGCCAGGCAGCGGTCCAGCGCTATCAGGCACAGGAACATGACGCTGGCGTAGACATTGACGTAGAACACGTAGCCTACCAGCTCGCAAGGAAGTGGGCCGTAGGGCCAGCGGTGGCCGCCCTGAAGGTACAGGATCCACAAGGGCAGGGTGAGCAACTGCAGAAGGTCGGACAGCAGCAAGTTGAGGATGTAGACTCGCTGGCAGCCTCCGTTACCTGTGCGACCCAGGTGGTAGAGTCCCCACAGGGACAGCAGGTTGCTGGGCAGGCCCAAGGAGAAGACTAGGCCATAGATGCAAGTCAGGCCGAAGACGTCTGTGTCCAAGGGAAGGCCGCAGCTGTCATTGGACATGTCTCTGCTGGACAAACGCCTTCACATGTGAGTTCCTTATGTCATTTTCCTTTCTAGTTGGGTTCCAACTCGCAAATCAGCACAGAGCAGGTGGCCATCACGTGAACAACAATCCACTCCAGTTTAAACTTGCTCACCTCAGGATGCGGCTCGCTCTCAATCTCACTGTTGCTGCTACGACCTGCGCTCAGCAAGTGCTGGGAACACGGCGTCTGGACCAACTTTTGTCCATTCTTTGATCGTTTCCTACCACAGGAAGTCAACGTTTTCAGCCTTAAGGGCAACATCCTGAGGCAGGAGAACGCCTATCGTGCACAGAACTAAAACACACACTCTCTTTCAGCAAACCGGGAGACGTGGTGATCAGGCTCGCTTCATGCATGGCTATCACTTATGTCCTTTAGTTATTGGCATTTGACACATGGACATCTTTAATAAATGTATGCATCAGCAAGCACGTACACAAGCACCTGCCTTTTTGCCCTGCATAAGAAATGTGGCCTTTTTTCTGGAGCCCAATTTTTTTGTTCATTTTGGAACAAAAATCATCTGATGGGAAATATATTGGAGTTCTTATGAGAATTCCTCCACAACTGCTCGATGGTGCTCATAAACCTCCAATGCCCTCTTCTCCCTCGTGTGTGCTGCAACCTACGGCATGTTTCCTCTGACACACAGCATTAGACAGAAAAGTAATAAGGTTTGTAAAATCGTGACTTTGTTTGGTACAAAATTAACCAAAACAGTAGTGCTGCTGAAAAAAACCAAAATGGAAAAACAACTCAAAGCGTTGTGCAGTCGTTTACTGATATTTGTCATGTTTAGAGAAGGGAGAGAGAGCATACCTGACAAGACCTGCTCAGTGGCCTTAGATGTGCTCTGTGGCCTTGTGAGACCTGCTCAGTGGCGTTGTGGGTAGAGTGTCCACCCTGAGACTGGAAGGTTGTGAGTTCAAACCCATACCAAAGACTAATAAAATGGGACCCATTGCCTCCCTGCTTGGCACTCAGCATCAAGGATGGAATTGGGGGTTAAATCACCAACATGATTCCGAGCGCGGCCACCGCTGGTTTCATTTCCGTTACAAATGGCTGTTAAGTCGGTAAAAAAACCCAACAACGATGTCATGACTCAGCTGGGGCAAATTATACAGGGATCCCAGACGTGCGCTATTTAGCGGAATTCCGCCATTCTTTTAGCCAAAGTGATATATTTTTTAGATTTATGTATAACACCGCTAACTCAACGCTCTCCGGCACATATTGGTTAGCTGACTGCTTAGAGCTAACCACGCTAGCAGGTCGAGTACAGACTGCGAGTGCAGCTAACTGACTTGTTCAGGCTTTCTGGCGCACCTTAGAGCCAAAGGTAACCAGCCACGCTAGTAGGCCTAGTGCAGCCTAAAGATAGGAGGTGAACCATTTGTGAACAATACTAGTGCAGCCCAGGTGTTTCAGTCATTTTAAAAGAATGAGGTGATCTATTGTATCAAAGGCAGCGCTAAGATCCAGTAGAACCAATACTGACCGTTTTTGAGAGTCACTCAACCTGAAATCGTTCACAATCTTTAAAAAGGCCGTCTCTGTACTGTGGTTCACCCTAAAACCAGACTGAAACTGAAACTTCTCCAAAATATTGCAAAGAGTTGTTTAAAAACAAGTTTTTCTAAAATGTTACTCAAAAATGGTAAGTTTGATACAGGTCTGTAATTATTCTAATTGTCAGCATCCAAATTGCTCTTCTTTGTCAGGGGCCTCACCACCGCTTTTTAAAAAATCTCCTCCCTCAAAGAATCATATGATATTTAAAAAAAAAAATGGTTGTAATTTAATCTAAAAGACATGTAGTGGGGTTTATTGTAGAAAAAACCCTGTCAAGCACCTCAGCATTAACCAGGACAAAACTGTCCAGCGTTTCCTCAGGTAAAAACAGACACTCAGGTGGATTAAAAGCAGTGTGTCACATCTGACGGTGTTTATTTTTTTCTCTGAAGTGGTCTGCAAACTGCTCACAAAGGGAGTCTGTAGGTGTGCCAGGTATATTATTAAAATCAGGGTTAAACAAATGGTTAATTGTTGCGAAAAGGACCCTGGGGTTATTCTAATTGTTTTCAAATACTGTGGAGAAAATAGTGTTTCTTGCGTTGTTAACCGCCGTGTTGTATATTTTTTTCTGTTCACGTAATATTTGATGATTAATCATTAGTTTACTCTTCCTCCGTTTCCTCTGCTATGCTGCAATTTTAATTTTTTTGACTTCCTCATCATTTCTCCATAAAAGCATGGATTTTAAAATTACCTTTGTTGATTTTAGAGGAGCAACAGCGTCAAGGCTGGATTTGAGGTTTTGATTAAAATTGTCAACAATAAAATCACAGGGTGCAGGTAAAACTATCGGAGGATAATTATTAAAAACTCTAATAAAATTTGCAGCCACTTCAGAAGTTTGATAGCGCTTCATCACAATTCGCACTGAGGTCTCTCACTGGATAAAAGCTGTGGTATTAAAAAACACACAGTAGTGGTCAGACACAACCTAGTCGACAACAGAGGACACACCGATGGACAGACCGTAAATAATGACCAAATCCAGAGTTTGTCCTCTGTTGTGAGTTGGCTGTCTGACATGAAATCTAACATATTTAAAAATTCACTGGAAACAGGGTTTAAAACCTCATCAGTGTGTAGATTAAAATCCCCAGCTAAAATGATCATATTATATGTTGAAAGAATGATTGATAAAAACTCAGAAAAATCAATCAATCAATCAATCAATGTTTATTTATATAGCCCTATATCACAAGTGTCTCAAAGGGCTGTAAAAATTATTTATAAAAGCAAAAACTTTCTTTGGTGGTCTATAAACAGCGACGCACAAAACTGGGGGGGGGTACTAAAACAATAGCATGACATTCAAAAGTGGTATAGTGATCAAATAAAATCAGTTTTAATGTTAGGGAATGCATGGCTTTTGATGCTGTGCCACCTCCCTTCCTACCACTTCTGACTGTAAAAAGCAAAGTTAAAATTGGATGGAGAGGTGCATCTGTAACCAGCCATACCTCAGTTAAAAGCTAATTTGTGGTCTAAAATCAAATCATAATAATAAAAGACTTATTGACCAGAGAACAAATATTTAAAAGTGCCATGTTAATAGTGTATTAGTGACTGTTGTGTGAATGTGATCTGTATTGTTCTGTGTTAGTGATGATGGTCGGAATAAATGAATGATTTGTGGAAAAATGAGGTCCAAGTCCAGTGTTGTGTATATTGCAGTTAAAATAAAACCATAGGGGCTAGGACCAGGGGGACATCAGGATATAGAGGCATGCTGCACGTCGTATGCCAGGTTGGCAGATAAGAGGTCTTATTGTAATTTGCATTTCTTTTAACTCACTTTTATGTCCCTTACTATTTTATTCCGTTCTTCTACAGCATCCATTGTAACCATTTACACAAATGAGACAATGATACAATTGATCAACTTCCAGCTACTTAATGTGACGATCTGTCACATCTCATGTAACTTGCTTGTCATATTTCTTTAGTTTTGTGTTTATTTCTTGGTCAGCGCTCTTATTTAAGTTCCACTTCCCGCATGTCTCCCTGAGCGCTCGTTCTCTCACCTGTCCCTAATTAGCAGCCTGGCACACCTGAATGCAGTCGCCAATCAGGCTGCTATTTATGCCTGCCTCGCCCTCCAGCTCGAGGCTAGATCTATTTTACTGACTTTTAGCGCATGCATATCTGCTCCTCCTGTGTTGAGTATAATGAAAGACTTGTCTTACTTGTACGTCGTCCTCCTGTCTCCTGCATCTTGGGGTCACAAGTACCGCAGCCATTCAAGTCCCTGACACAATAGCTTCTTTCCAGAAGGGATTGAGGACAGTGAGACGTAGAAGAGCTAATAAAGGAAAACATAGATGCAGAGGATGAGACAGAAGAGCCAGCAGAGAAAGCACTTGAGATGATTTCAATTTCTAATTTTTGGTCATTAAGAAAAGCATTAGGAGGCCACAGTGTAGGGAAATCTGCTGGAGGTGAGGACATCATTCTAAAACAGGCCAAGTCGGTGTTAAAAAGGCCAACATTTTTTCAAACGCATCTTGCCACTGAAGTCTCACTTTTGGCATTCCCACATGTTCAGGCTTTCTGGTGCACCTTAGAGCCAAAGGTAGCCACGCTAGTAGGCCTAGTGCAGCCTAAAGATAGCAGGTGAACCATTGCGCCACTGCGCATTGCCAGCAGTCACATTAGAGCAGTGGTTCTCAAACTTGGCTCTCAAAGTACCACCATAATGACCAACATTAAAGTATGGTAGCGTACAGGGCCCAAGTATTGATTAAAAACAGTACAGAAGTTTTATTTAACAAGTATATTTAATATTTTGGCCACTATAACATTACACACAGCTTGAACAGTAACACTGTGTCTGAATATTGGAAAATAAAATACTGTACTTTAATCAAGTGATTCTTTGGCGTACCACTAGATTGAGCCCGCGTACCACTAGTGGTACACGTACCACAGTTTGAGAATTCCTGCATTAGAGAAAGGGAATGGAAATTTGAACTTCACCTGTAAGTATGAAACGAGAAGAAACTGAAATATTTGACAAATCAGACTAATTTAGTGCTTGGAAACATGCTGAGTGTAAAAAGTGACATGACATCAGATAAAGCTGCATAAATCTTTAATGATTACTTTCAAACTAGTAAAAAGAACATGTGCTGTCATCTTTGTCAGTAGAAATGTTCAAGTTCCAGCCTACACGGCGTGGCGAAGTTGGGAGAGTGGCCGTGCCAGCAATCTGAGGGTTACTGGTTCAATCCCCACCTTCTACCATCCTAGTCACGTACGTTGTGTCCTTGAGCAAGACCCTTCACCCTTGCTCCTGATGGGACTAGTTAGCGCCGTGCATGGCAGCTCCCGCCATCAGTGTGTGAATGTGTGTGTGTGAATGTGGAAATAGTGTCAAAGAGCTTTGAGTTCCTTAAAAAAAGGTAGAAAAGCGCTATACAAGTACAACCCATTTATCATTTACAAGAATTCCACATCCGACTAGAAAAAACATGCCTCAGTGAATTGTATATGATTTTTGTTTTGCACGCACACACAATCTACGGTTGGAGTTAAAAAAACATTAATAAATAGCTACTAAATGAATCAAAAGTTACTCACAAGTTATCCAATACTTGAGGAGTTTTTTCACAAAATACCTACTCATACTCAAGTAATTATTTTGATGACGTTTTACTTTTACTTGAGTCATATTATTCTTAAGTAACGGTCGTCCTACTTGAGTACAATTTTTGGGTACTCTTGTTTTAAGTTGAAATATTGAAAGTCTAGTGAGGAATATTATTATTATTATTATACACATTCGTCATTCATTATGTTCCTTGTGATTTTATCCATCAAAAATTGATAACAGGGCTGCATTGTGTTATTGGTGTTAGCATGTTGGTCGCACAGTCAGGAGTTTGAGGATTTCTATGTGTGGAGTTTGCATGTGTCAGTTTTCTCTGGGTGCCTTTAAACATCCTCTTTTATCAGGTCATTGTATTCTCCAGGCTTTGAATCAATAGCAGCTATCCAATTCTAGTATTTTTAAGGCCCCTTCTACTCTAAGCCGACTAAGGTTATCCAGGGTAAATCACACCTAACCTTATCCGTGTCCACACACAACAATGCCATCGTTTAAGACCCCCTCCCCTCCGTCCGCCGGCGCAACGCGACCTAGTACGCATGCGCGGAAAATGCACACGTCATAGTCATCTCCAGTGTTGCTTTGTGTGCAACTTCTTAAATTAAATTTAACTTATCTGAACAATATCCAGTGTTATGGTATTTCAATTAACTGGAATCCAGTGCGCTGTGGGGCCCTATTGTAGTGAATCACACCTGAGCTATCATAAATTAATAAAATCTTTAATGGACATGTGAAAGTAAACGATGTGATAAAGAACATTTTACATAAATCAATCTAGATATCTGGTCAGAACACCCCTCACTTTTTTGCCTTCACCTTCATTGTCCATTCGTTTTTGGTGACTTTATATACCCTGGACTTAGACGTTGAATCCGCGACATACATGGCGGACAATAACTGATACAGTCTGTTTTGCCAGTCCAAATGCATTCGCCATTTTCCGTAGTCTTCCCTTGTCGGCCAGGTAATACAAAGCACACGCTACCTTTTTTATCACATCCACGGGAGCCCGCATTCTCGTTGTCTCTCCTTCAACAAATGGACAAAGTTTTTAGGTAAGTAGAATCACAGCTGACCTGGACATTTGAAAGTTCTCTTGCCGTCAGAGAAGTGTTGTATCCGAAATAGCTGTAATCACACGTTTCCTTCCAGCAGCCAGCCCTACTCTTGTAGTCGTCAGAGAGTGAGGTTTACCAACCTACATCTAGCACAGCCGGACTGGCTGGCCCCCACATAGAAACGTACTGACGGTAAATAGTGACATGACGTCAGACAAAGCAGCACAAATCTTCAAAGATTACTTTCAAACTGTCAGGACTTGGTCTTTGACGAGGTTTGCTCTCCCGTGGTGCAAAAGAAATGGAACGGACGTGGCGTGCAGGTAAAGACATATTTAATTATTACTATAAACTCAAACAAAAGGTACAAACAAAAGGCGCTCACAGCGGAGGTAAAAAACTTGACTAGAAAAACAAAGGGCGCGCACAATGGCGGAGAACTATGAACATTAAACAAACAAAAACTTACGTGACAAGAGATGAAACAAGAACTAACGTGACAAGGAACTGTGGACATGGCATGAATGGGTGATGTCGCCAGCACGAACAACCGAAACAGAAAAGCCTATATAGTGACATGATAAGTGAAAACAGGTGCGTGACTAACTGTGAAAACGTGAGACAGGTGTGTGTGAGTCCAAACGTGGAACAGGTGAAACTAATGGTTGCTATGGTGACAAACAAAACCAGGAAGTGAAACCAGGAACTAAGGAAGTGTCCAAAAAACAAAACAGCACATGGCCAAACAAAAACATGAACACAGACATGACAGAACCCCCCCCCTTACGGACAGATCCCAGATGTCCAAAAACAAAAAACAGGGTCAAGAGTCATGGGAGGGGGGGAGGGGGACATGGCGGTGGATCGCCAGACCAGGTGTCCCCGAATCCACCGGGGCAGAGTCAGGTGGCGACGGCGGGTAGACCGCCGCTGAACCTGACGAGGTGGGCGACCTGGGAATGGCCACATTCGTGGCAGACGAGGAGGTCGGCGCACCTGGCGTGGCGGACGCCCATGGAATGGCCACATCCTTGGCCGACGAGGAGGTGGGCGCGTTGTCGTGGCAGGCGGCGAAGCTTGGCGTGGTGCGTCAGGCGGCGAAGCTTGGCGTGGCGGGTCTTGACGAGGGTCTTGGTCTTGGCGTGGGTCTGGGTCTTGGTCTTGGACTTGGTCTTGGACTTGGCGTGGTTGGTCTTGGTCTTGGACTTGGCGTGGTTGGTCTTGGTCTCTTGGCGGTTCTTGGTCACTTGGCGGTTCTTGGTCACTTGGCGGTTCTTGGTCACTTGGCGGTTCTTGGTCACTTGGCGGTTCTTGGTCTTGGCTTTGGTCTTGGCGTGGGTCAGCCACGGGCGGCGCTTGGCGGCGTGGGGCAGCCACGGGCGGCGCTTGGCGTCGTGGGGCAGCCACTGGCGGCGCTTGGCGTCGTGGGGCAGCCACTGGCGGCGCTTGGCGTGGAGCAGGTACTGGCGGCGCTTGGCGTGGAGCAGGTACTGGCGGCGCTTGGCGTGGAGCAGGTACTGGCGGCGCTTGGCGTGGAGCAGGTACTGGTGGCGCTTGGCGTGGAGCAGGTACTGGTGGCGCTTGGCGTGGAGCAGGTACTGGTGGCGCTTGGCGTGGAGCTGGGCGTGGAGCAGGTGGATCTTGGCATGGTCGAAAAACAGGTGGTGGGGGTCGTGCTGGAGGCTGTGGCTTGGCGTGACGAAAGACTGGTGGTGGGGGTCGTGCTGGTGGCTGTGGCTTGGCAGGTCGAAAGACAGGTGGTTGTGGTCGTGCTGGAGGCTGTGGCTTGGCGTGACGAAAGACTGGTGGTGGGGGTCGTGCTGGTGGCTGTGGCTTGGCAGGTCGAAAGACAGGTGGTGGTGGTCGTGCTGGAGGCTGTGGCTTGGCGTGACGATGCTGACCCACCCCACCTGAACAATTCCCAGCCCTAGCCCCCCCCTCAAGGAGCGGATCCCAGACGCGCTCCCCGCGGTCTGGAACCGTCTTTTGGGGTGGGCGGAGGGGGTTCAGGAGGAGGGCAGAATCCTCCCCTCTAAATTGTCCAAAAGGTCTTTCGTTCCCCCCCACCTGGGCTTTTGTGGGTGAAAAAAAAATTTCTGACTTGGGCGTGGCATGAGTCCTGGGGGGCGGGGCATGAAAATTGGGTGACTGTGATTGACAGGATCTGATTTCTAAAAACATGTCTTGGTAATATTTAATCATGGATTTAGAGTCTTTGGTTGGATGTGGCTGACAAGAAAAAGAGTTCAGGGGAAAAAAATCCATGACGTCACCCACTGGCAGCGGCGTGACGTCGTCCTGGGGAAGCCGGGCTGGCTGCAGCTCGTTTCCGCCCGGAGGGGGAGGAGCTTGCGGGAACGATGCGTCCTTTCCAATGCTTGTGGAAGCCCTCCCTGACGTCCTTCGTTGGGAGCGGCGCTTCCGGGACTGCGGTGACGCAGCGCCATCCTCGGACCAAAGGGAGCTGATCGGCACCAGTTTGCCGGTCGGACCCCACATGAGATCCCTGCGCTCCATGGGGGAATGGCGGAGTGTCTCGGCTTCCATGGCGCGCAGGACCTCCCACGTTACGTCGTCAAAATTGTCCCATTTTTTTGCGGGAGAGCTCTCGTGCTGGCGACATCTGTCAGGACTTGGTCTTTGACGAGGTTTGCTCTCCCGTGGTGCAAAAGAAATGGAACGGACGTGGCGTGCAGGTAAAGACATATTTAATTATTACTATAAACTCAAACAAAAGGTACAAACAAAAGGCGCTCACAGCGGAGGTAAAAAACTTGACTAGAAAAACAAAGGGCGCGCACAATGGCGGAGAACTATGAACATTAAACAAACAAAAACTTACGTGACAAGAGATGAAACAAGAACTAACGTGACAAGGAACTGTGGACATGGCATGAATGTGTGATGTCGCCAGCACGAACAACCGAAACAGAAAAGCCTATATAGTGACATGATAAGTGAAAACAGGTGCGTGACTAACTGTGAAAACGTGAGACAGGTGTGTGTGAGTCCAAACGTGGAACAGGTGAAACTAATGGTTGCTATGGTGACAAACAAAACCAGGAAGTGAAACCAGGAACTAAGGAAGTGTCCAAAAAACAAAACAGCACATGGCCAAACAAAAACATGAACACAGACATGACACAAACTAGTAAAAAGAACATTTTTGAATCATGTGCTGTCAATTGTGTCAGTAGAAATGTTTCCACTTCCAACGAGAAAAAACATGCTGCAGTAAATTGCATAAGATTTTTGTTTTGTACGCATACACACACACACACACACACACACGCACGCACGCACGCACGCACGCACGCACACACACACACACACACACACACACACACACACACACACACACACACACACACACACACACACACACACACACACACACACACACACACACACACACACACACACACACTAGTCAAATAACCATTAAAAATTAGCCACTAAATAAATCAGAAGTTACAAGTTACTCAGTATTTGAGTAGTTTTTTCACAGAGTACTTACTCTTACTCAAGTAACTGTTTTGATGACTTAATTTTACTTGAGTCATATTATTGTATACTAACTGTACTCTTACTTATTACTCTTACTTGAGTACAATTTTTGGGTACTCTACCCACCTCTGTTGTACTGTAACTGAAAGTTGTTTTGTTGTGGCTTTACAGTGTTGCGTTATGGCATTTGCATTTGTTGAGATTTTTGCAATCGTGTTGTGACTTAAAGTTGTTTTGCTGTAACCATACTTGCCAACCTTCAGACCTCCAAATTCGGGAGATTTGGGGGGTTGGGGTGGGCGTGGTCGGGGGGGAGGGGGGGTTAATGGAGGAGGTGTATATTTATAGCTAGAATTCACTGAAATTCAAGTATTTCTTATATATATATATATATATATCAGTGGCGTGCGGTGAGGTTAATGTCTGGTGAGGCACGACTGCATCATCACAGTCAGATTTACAAACATATGAATCTGCAGTGCAGGTGTACCTAATGTTGTGTCCCTGCGGTCGTTCGCGGCTCCTGCAGCGCGAGCATTGTTGTTTTTACACTTTTTGGCTTCTTTTTAAGTGACTTTTTTTGGGTGGATTCAGTCTTGCACATGGAGGGTTTGGGTGTGGGCTTTGGTTGGTGTGGCCGCGGCGCTCCCGTCGGGCGGTGCATTCTGCGGCGGAGGAGCTTGGCACCAGGAGGCGGGGTTATGAGACGAGCCTCACACAGTGTGTCTTCGCAGCAGAGTTTTATGATCGCTCAGCACAAGAAATACGTTACACACATACAGTTGTTGACAAAATACACTGTACATTATATACCTCAGCTAACTAAACTATGGAAATGTATAATATAATTCATATAGCAATACGCTCTCACTTCACAGCAAGCCAGCAGTTAGCCGAGTCATTGCGCACAATCCATGTTGAGGCACAAATCAGTGACGTGCCTCAACTGGCTGCTGATCACCGCACCGTCTCTTCTCAGTATTTGAACGGCAAATGTGAAAATAAAAATACAAATAATCTAAAACTGGTGAAGTTAAATGGAAAATAACTTTAGTATAATCACTGGATACATATAACAATTTAATTATTTTTTTTTTCTTTTTACTTTTTTTTTTCTTTCCATGATGGCAGGTGAGGCCGTGCCTCCCCTGCCTCTAGTGACGGCACGCCACTGATATATATATATATAAATAAAATAAATGCTTGCCTTTCAGTGAATTCTAGCTATATATATATATATATGTATTTTATTATATATATATTCATATAAATAAAATAAATACTTGAATTTCAGTGTTCATTTATTTACATATATACACACACAACACTCCTCTCTACTCATTGTTATATTTCAAAGTGCAATGCTTTGCAGCCAGTAGCACAGCCATTGAAGGAGCGTAGGTATGGGCAGTGTAATATTCTGGGTTGGAGTCAATAACCAAGCGAGGTAACGAAATTACGTCTCTTTATTTCATACTTCAGAACCGACTCCCACACTTGCCGTCAGGGTGCGCAATACAACGTAAACTGTTGGCCAACCAAAAAGTAACCACAGAACACTATACGGTATAGTGTTCTGTGGTTACTTTTTGGTTGGCCAAGCGGACGTGACGACAGGCTGTCCTCACTCAGGTCCGCACAGACCTGGAGGGGGCATGCCTTAAGTCCGGCTGGAAATCGGGAGAAAATCGGGAGAATGGTTGTCCCGGGAGATTTTTGGGAGAGGCACTGAAATTCGGGAGTCTCCCGGAAAATTCGGGAGGGTTGGCAAATATGGCTGTAATGTTTGCATTTGTTGTGACCCTTCTCTGCCACCGGACACACGGGATGAACGCTACCTGATTTTTCTGACCGCAGTCACATCGGATACATACCGGATTTATATCCACATAAGAAAGATGTTTGGGTCGGATTAAAAAAAATGCGAATTGACTTTGACTGTGAACATAACCTCTTAGTAACTGTTATGAACTTTACTTAGGGACCTCAGGAAAGGAACATACAATTGAAATTGTTTCATGGGAAGAATAACTGCATGGAGACAATGGCTAAAAGGAAGTGTTTTTTACCACGTGGTGTAAAAGGGAGAGCTTGTTTGTGTCCAGTCATTCATTCATATCCAATCACCCCCTTGAAAGTGCAGCCAGTCTGAGTTATCGACAAACTCCAACATGATGACTCACTAACACTCTCACCACACACACCAAAGACCTTGACCTGTCCGTCTTCTGTACCAATGTGCAGTAGATTTTGAGCAAAATGCTCAATTTGCACTTACTGACAACGACATCAATAAACAAAAACGGGTGCTCAGGTTTACTAGACACATAACTAATTATTCTGATTTAATCTTCCTCCTCAACCTTCGGCAGCAGAAAGTCTTACAGATGAAGACGGAGGTCCATACAAAGGCTATGATGACAGCAGCCAAGACAAGAAGCACGTCCAGGCAAAGGTAGGAGTACCAGGCCAGGCTGTATGATTCCGGCTGCAAATGGGGTGCTCCTTGGTGCCTGAGGACGTACTCGATCCAAAAGATGGCCACGTCCAATGGAGACACGAGGTTGTCGTGGTGGAGACGAGAGAGTCGGCGTATGTTGTCGCGGTATGACGGAGTTTCCAAAATGTCTTTAAGAGCCTCAAGGAAGCTTTCCTGGGTGAGCGATTTAGCCTCCAGCACCCGAGCAGCCCCGCGTACCTTCAGCCGGAGGACGTTATCAAACTGGTCAAAGAGCAGCGGCAGACCTACAACCGGAACCCCGTGGTAAATGGCCTCATACATGCCATTGGTGCCCCCGTGGGCAACAAACGCCCGTGTTTTGGAGTGCCCCAGAAGATCGTTCTGAGGCAGCCAGTCCACCAACAGAGTGTTGTTCCCCAAGGATGAAGGCTTTTCTCCCTTGATCCTCCAGATCACCTTTTGAGGCAGCTGAGCAAACGCAGCCGCGATAGCTTCAGTGACCTCTCGAGGCAGAGCAGAGACCAGTGTTCCCAAGGACATGACCACCACCCCGTGTTCCCCGGAGCTCTGCATGAAGGCCTCCAAATCGGTAGGGAGGGACCGGGCTTTTTTGCACTGGAACCCCCCGATGTAGACTACGTTAGGCATTGTTGGGCGAGGAAATTCAAAGACGAAATTGGACCTCACCAGCCAGATATCTGCCGCACGTTCTAATTGCAGCAAGTCTGTTCCAGGTGGGAAGTGCCTCTGGAAGACATCCGAGTACTTTGGGTTTATGTAAAAGTACAACTCAATAACACTATAAATGTAATGCAGCATATTCTTCAGCCTTCCCTGAAAATCCATCTGGTCATGTAGTTCACTTCCGGACACAGGGACAAAGGAGAGTGGGGAAGGGGACGTAACAAAGTGGCTCTCTCCATTATTAATCCAGCGTACGTTGAAGACCATAGGCAATTTGAGGTAATTCCCCAGGAGCACCCCCACTGTCAGGCCTGGGTCGGTCAACATGAGATCAAACTTGGCATCCTGAAGCTTCCTTACAAAAACCAGATCATCCAACATCTTGCCGACGGCCGCGGCGAGAAGACCGTGGCCCACTGACAGCATTTTTGTGATAATGCGCTGCTGGCAAAACGTCCTCAGGAAGTCGGTGGACTTGCGGCACTCGATAACGTCTACAAGGATCCTATTGTAATAGTTCTTTTTGGTGCTGTCCTCCAACATGGGCATGGTGATGGACGTGTAGAAGGAGGCGTTGGTGGGAATGTACCAGCTGTGGGGGGAGTGCAGCACGGTGAGGAGGTGGCCTCGGGAGTGCAGCTCCTTGAGGATCACCTCCATGTTGATCCAGTGGCTCCCGTCCACCGGCACCACCAGGATCCTGCTGCAGCCAGCAGGCCCGGGGGACAGGAAGCCGAGAAGTGCAAGGAGCACTGGAAAGATGTTGGACATTTCCTGGCAGCAAACATAAGACTCATCTTGAACGTGTTGACATTTACACCGCTGAGTCATTAAATACACATTTGAACAATAAAACAGTTACACTTCAAACAAACTCAAATTATCCTAAAAAGAGACAACTTTTCCTATTTCAAGCAAAAACGTGTTGTTAATAACATAGTAAGCAAAATTTGCTTAGCTGGAATTCCTAAAACTACAATATTTTTCTTGTGATTTTAAGAACATATGAAATCTAGAAATCAGCTCTAAGTTTAAGCAAGTTGTTCTTATCACATAGCAAGATTTAAGTAAAATGTCATTAATACAAAGTAAGATTAAGTCACATGTTCCTATTAGATTCATAAATTGAGATAAAATATACTTTTATGAGGCTAGATTTAAGCAAAATCTTATAACATATTCTAGATTTAGGATTATTCTTCTCTATTGGTCTGTGTTCTTAACACTGCAAGTTTTTCCAATGTTATCCTTCTTTTAAGCAGAAATATAATGATTCATATTCCATGTAAAAAGGAGATCAACTCTAAAAAAACAGACACCTCATCTATAATTAATTCACTTTTCTCTCTTTTTTTTTTATGATACGCCGAGAGGCAAATGAAAAACCAGCTGTGGGCCGAAAACGGCCATATTTTGGACAGCCCTGCACTCGGTCACAGTGTGGTCCTCATTATTCATTTATTTATTTTTCCTTAAAATAAATGTTATAGATATACAGTAGAGATCGGTAGGTCGTGAGTACAAACCCCGGCCGAGTCATACCAAAGACTATAAAAATGGGACCCATTACCTCTCTGCTTGGCACTCAGCATCAAGGGTTGGAATTGGGGGTTAAATCACCAAAAATGATTCCCGGGCGCGGCCAACACTGGTGCTCACTGCTCCCCTCACCTCCCAGGGGGTGATCAAGGGTGATGGGTCAAATGCAGAGGGTAATTTCACCACACCTAGAGTGTGTGTGACAATCATTGGTACTTTAACTTATATTTTCTATGTGTGAATGTGTTCTTAAATTTAGAAAGTTAGGGAACCGGTTTTATTCTTAATTAATGACAAATATTCTTAATATATTGTGGAAGAATGATCAAAATCAGGTTTTCTAATTATTTCCAAAAATCTGGATATATACTTTCCCAACATAAGATAATTTTTTTTGTTTAAAAAATAAGATATTTTTTCTCCTGAGGAAACAAACTGATGCTTAACATGGGACTTTTTTGCTTTCTTGAAATGTGTTTATTGCAGCATATTTATTTTACATGACTCATTTTTCGCATTACTTTGAACACCTGACGACAAACATTACACAACATCAGGTCAATTTTTGAATGCTGTTTGTTGGTCTGCATATTGTTTCCCTTTTTCTTGTATTGACTTTGTGCTCTTGACATGCCCTGAGGGATTCTTCCGAGATTAGATAATGCGCAATTGAATGAATCAATAAAAAGGAACAACACAGTCATTTATGGTGCAATATGTTCAAATCTCACCTCAGTTGGGTTTGTTGTATCAAAATCCACAAGTTGGCCTCCTGAGGTCCTGCAAGATGTATTCTATGTAACACCAAACGGGTGCATAAATGTCACACAGCGCCTGATCTGCAGGGTCAAAGTCCACATTGGCGGGTTATCAGTTTAGCAACCTTAACTGTTGTGGGTGCAGTAGGTGTTAGCACCATCTTTTTACTCAAGTTACGCAACACGTCTGGAATCACTTAAAATTCTTCCCTCAAAACAGACTTGGGGTCTCTTTTGTTGCCATGGTGACCTCAGATGAACCTGCCTGCATACCTGAAAAGACACTTTTGTGCATTAGTCTGTTCTGTTAGCATTGCGCAAGCTGTAGGTGGCGCCCTTGAGAAAATGAAGTCTGAGGGTGTCTTTCTTGATCTTGTGTTGTGTCATCATATGAAAGTGTTTGTGAAAACATACATTGCATAAAGCTGATAATAGTCGTAAATATATTCCATTTATAGCGACGAAGCAGACAAAACGTGGGATGTCGTGTCAAAGAATTGCCCAGAAAACAACAATATCAATAATAATAATAATAATGACATTTCCTTACACCTTTTCAAGGTCGGTCTGGAAGCCAACAAGCTCCCGGGACGCTCGCCGCTTCACAGGCGCTTCCTTCCTGCAATTGTCCCCGGCCTCATGATCGTGGCTCATTTACAATCCCCACGTAGTCCTCCGACACCCGCCGACGGTCAATTGTTTTCCAGGCATGAGTCACTTTTTATGACACAATGATTTTGCTGGTATTTCACACGATGCTGTTTTTACGCATCCCCCCCGGCGACTCCCCTCCAGAGACAGCTCTGGAAAGTTCCATCCATGCCGTGGAACTTTAAGTCATGGCGAATATGGACACATAGGCCCACTCTAATGACATCCAATGCAACATCTTCATCGCAAATTAGGTTCTATCACCATAGCAGGAGCAGTTTAGGAGAGAATATTTGTGAATGAACGGGATTGGCCAAAGTAGGACAAACATACACTACCATTCAAAAGTTTGGGGTCACATTGAAATGTCCTTATTTTTGAAAGAAAAGCACTGTACTTTTCAATGAAGATAACTTTAAACTAGTCTTAACTTTAAAGAAATACACTCTATACATTGCTAATGTGGTAAACGACTATTCTAGCTGCAAATGTCTGGTTTTTGGTGCAATATCTACATAGGTGTATAGAGGCCCATTTCCAGCAACTATCACTCCAGTGTTCTAATGGTACAATGTGTTTGCTCATTGGCTCAGAAGGCTAATTGATGATTAGAAAACCCTTGTGCAATCATGTTCACACATCTGAAAACAGTTTAGCTTGTTACAGAAGCTACAAAACTGACCTTCCTTTGAGCAGATTGAGTTTCTGGAGCATCACATTTGTGGGGTCAATTAAACGCTCAAAATGGCCAGAAAAAGAGAACTTTCATCTGAAACTCGACAGTCTATTCTTGTTCTTAGAAATAAAGGCTATTCCACAAAATTGTTTGGGTGACCCCAAACTTTTGAACGGTAGTGTATGTGTACTCTACCAACTGAAGGCTGAATACATTCATCATGTTGATATTTACTTGGGATTTATAATTGTAGAAAAAAGGTTAAAACTGATCCAATGTAGACATGCATGCAAATATGTTGTCCAATATAAAACAGTCTTGATCTCAGCTCTGTGTTAAAGGTGTCCCATTTTAAAAAAAATAATATAAATAATATAAACATGTCATGGGGCAGCACGGTGGAACATGGGTTAGTGCATGTGCCTCACAATACGAAGGTCCTGAGTAGTCCTGAGTTCAATCCCGGGCTCGGGATCTTTCTGTGTGGAGTTTGCATGTTCTCCCCGTGACTGCGTGGGTTCCCTCCGGGTACTGCGGCTTCCTCCCACCTCCAAAGACATGCACCTGGGGATAGGTTGATTGGCAACACTAAATTGGCCCTAGTGTGTGAATGTGAGTGTGAATGTTGTCTGTCTATCTGTGTTGACCCTGTGATGATGTCCAGGGTGTACCCCGCCTTCCGCCCGAATGCAGCTGAGATAGGCTCCAGCACCCCCCGTGACCCCAAAAGGGACAAGCGGTAGAAAATGGATGGATGGATGGATAGACATGTCATGACCGCTATCATTAGTTTCTCGTATTTTGTATTATTTCCTGTCTAGCGCTCTTATTTTTTATTCTACTTTCTGTTTGCCTCCTTTTACCACCACTCCTCTGGTCTGAGCGCTGGCTCCCTCACCTGTCCCTGATTTGCAATCAGGAAACACTCGTCCCAGGTTGCCAATCAGGATGCTTCTTATGCCAGCCCTGTTCTTTTTATTTTGCTTTGTTTGCTTTGCTCTTCACGCACATTTTACTCTTAGTGCCTTTCCCAGCATCACATCTTGTTTTTTGTGTGTTGCCTGCGTTTTTACGAATAAAATTGCCTTCTTTCATGCGCCTGCATCCTGAGGTCGTGACATAAACCAGACATAGCAATCATGACATATAAAGATATACAATATTATGTCCCAGCCCAAGTAGAAAAGTGCAAATGTTTTAATGGTTAGTTTATTTGGTATATATGAGCCCAGTACAGTTTTGAACTTTTCTTGGCAGATCAAG
>NC_084742.1:5981944-6091944 GCF_033978785.1 Entelurus aequoreus | reverse complement strand
TTGCTTTTAATCACATTTACTGCATTTGTATATCTTTTTACTTGCTCAGTACATTGCTATCCTAAGTATTGTAAGCTGGAAGTGGGTTGGAGTTGGCTTTTTCTTTAATCAGATGAATTAACATTGTGTGTAATAAAAAAAATAAAAAAATGGGAAAAAATTAATCAAATATTTTCACAGCTATAGCATAATTAACTTGTTTGTGACTTTCTAAATGCAGTTTTTAACATTTTGAAAGCCCGTTTGACATAAAATAACACCCTTCCGTCACCTTTACGTTAGTTTAATCCAACATAGTAATGCTGCCGTGCACAGGCTGGGCCAATTGGTGCTCACGATACTGAACAGTGTGATCTGATAGGTTTGGTCTCCTCTAGTGGCCAATACTACTGTAGTATTTTTACTTTGTTTAATTCAGCCATTTTAAAGCTTAAACATGCTTAATTAAGGCCAAAAATATGCTTGCATTTTTTTCTCACATAAATTTGAGACATCTCCTCTGCTGGTGATGAGTTAAGTTAAGTTAAGTTAAGTTAAGTTAAGTTAAGTTAAGTTAAAGTACCAATGATGGTCACACACACACTAGGTGTGGTGAAATTGGTCCTCTGCATTTGACCCATCCCCTTGTTCACCCCCTGGGAGGTGAGGGGAGCAGTGGGCAGCAGCGGTGCCACGCCTGGGAATCATATTTGGTGATTTAACCCCCAATTCCAACACTTGATGCTGAGTGCCAAGCAGGGAGGTAATGGGTCCCATTTTTATAGTCTTTGGTATGACTCGGCCGGGGTTGGAACTCACAACCTACCGATCTCAGGGCGGACACTCTAACCACTAGGCCACTGAGTAGGTGGATCAGCTGCAGCTGGTTAACAAGTCAGCTTCAACGGTTCTTTACTCAGCCGTGTCTCGTCCTACGCCAGGCTTTTAAGCTTCGCTCCTTTCGGCCCCTTGTGTGCTACATTTTTGAGAATTTAGTTTTACTTTCCTGTTGGCAACTTTTTACTCTTTTGTTTGAGCAAAAGCTTTCCTTCCTGCCTGTTGCTCTCACATCACACTCCCACCAGTACCCGAGGGCCTTTCAGTGCTCCTAAAAGTGCACGCAGTTCAGTGATTTATCATATGGGGCATCATATCATAGTGCCTGCATATTCTCAAGGCTTCATCTCCTGTCTGCAGCATTCCTGCAGGCTGCATCAGGCCGAGCCATCAGCTGCGTGCACAGACTCGGTCGTGCACGAGAACTAAGGCGCTCACTCACAAAAATTCAAATCCTGGAAGCAGTCGCAAATGCCCGAGCTCCACTGGTTTGACATGGACGTCATGGTGGTCATAGTGAAGGGCTTGGGTTGGCTCAGTTGTTGAGACATGGCTGGCTGATGGAGAAAATAAATGGGAAGAGTTGTGCGTTGATAAAAAAAAAACAATTCATCACCTATTTGGCTGACTTTAAGAGTTCAGTGCATGCATCATTATAGGCCATACAATTCCCCCAAAAGTCAAAGTAAACAAGATACTGTCCATGGACATCTTACCAGAGTGTGTGACCCGGTCTGCAGAGAAGGTGACTGATGCATGAGCACCTGTGCCGCGCTTATTTTATAGACATGCGTGTAGCACCAACAGGTCAAGCCAGTCGTATAGCGTGCCAAATCGGACGTGTCGAGCAGACCGATTAAGATAAGATTAAGATAAGATATACTTATTGAAAAGTGCGTCAGTGTAAATTTGTTCTCGAATACCAAATAGGAGTACTGCTGATCGGACAATATGATTAAAGTCAGTGTTTTACGTGGCAGAACGTGTCAACCCCAGCAGTGTACACGGTGTAGCATCATAATAGGACAGGTGCAAATTCCATTCAGCTTTAAAGGCTGAGGTACAGAACAAAAAATGACAAAAAGATGCTTGCCCGGCATTCACACTGGTATTATTGTTATGGGACCGAACATAAAGTACGCATGAGTAAAGACTTGATTGGAAAGTTTAGGATTCATGATTTACGTGACGTGACTGAAATGTTCTAAAACAAAATGCCGTTTCATGGGTCGAACACATAGATCATTTTTATGTTCTGTTATTTTTAATAAGCTTCTAAATAATCTTCTAAAATATACTTTTAAAGAGTTGTCATTGGGGATGGGTCTCGCTCACATTTGTTAACAATTCCTGGTAGATGGGAATCGATACCAGTACTCAACATTACCAATTTTTGCTACTTGTGTTTATAAGAGGCTCTTTTTTGTTTAACATTTAACAGTGGGCTGATAATGATAACTGCACTGTCCTGTTGTATCTTGTTTTCTTACACTTCTGAGTCTCATTTGCAAGTATTACTTAGTGCAGGGGTTCTTAATCGTTTTGACCTTGGGGCCCAACTTTTTCCACTACACAGGGGCCCGGGACCAACTCAAGTATTAACACCGTAGTGGTAATCTTACTCCTAATTTGAATGATATTCAATAATTATATCTAACCTCACAGTTTAAAACCTTGTCAAATGATATGAAACCATGTATTATTCACAAAGATTATTATCGAGGCTGAGGTCAGGCTAATTAGAAAAATAAATACTAACCAAACATACTGCGTAAGAAGGAACTCATAAATGACTGGCTAACAATAAATTCACATAAAATTATGCTGTGCTAAAATAAATAAACAAAATTAATTCTGAATATGTTTCTTAACTATAACTAAACAATGGACCCCGGCCCTATGGTTCAGAAACCCTGATATAGTAGATGGCATGCAGTTGTAACATCAAGACGTTAGATGGCAGTATTGTATACGCTACGAAGTGTTGTCTAATCAAGGAGTAATTTTTGCCTTGACACTGAATTATTTATTATTTTGTTGTTGAGCCCTACAGAGTTCTTAAACTGTAAGTATTGTACTTATTACACACCAACTGTTTGATTGTAACTTGCATCTTATTTGTAGTTTTCATACCAAATTTGGTGGTGTTAAAATGGCCATGTAAAATCCTTCATGCTAAACAGTAGCATGTCTATGGCAAAGCCAGCGCATTTTCAAAAGTGGAGCCTGACTGTACGTTTGTGTGTTTTTCATTAGGCATACTTGCTTTGTTAGCATGGACAATTCTAACATTACCGAGAAGCAGGTTGGCTTAGTGCACTCCAAGTGCTGCTTGACTGCTTGTTTCCCCGCCAAGTGTTTGAGCAACCGAACATGACATCATGTGCATCAACGGAATTTAATATATGGCACCAATTGATTTAATGACTAGATACCAGGTAGAATCTACGGAATTTGGTACCCATCCCTATTCACAGAGAGAGAGAGAAACAGAGAGAAAAGTGAATAATCTGATTTAAAAAAAAATGTATTAGACTAAAATGAAATTTATTCTGGCATTTATTGACAGCAAATCTGATGTCAGCCCGATACTTTACCACATAGCTGTGTAAAAATCACTTCAGTGTCTTTTTAGAGCACTAGTTAATGAAAGCCCCAAAGTCCAGAGAGTCCATGTGATTCAGACCAAGTGCGACCCCTGCAGGAGAGGGAGTGTAGTGTATTTGGCTGCAGAAGAAGAAGAGGAGGATGATGAGGAGGAGGAGGCATGAGCTGCAGCCCTTCTTTTCAGCTCCCTGGAGATCTGCAGCCAAGATAGCGTGTAGCAGCAGCATCCGTACAAGCAGTCGCTCCACACGCTGCCCTGCAAGGGAACACGAGTGGGAGGCAAAGGATGAACACATGATCCTTAAAAATCATATCTAATCATACATGATTATTTGTGTTCATGTGCACTCTTTGAGGTCGTAAACCATGTCACCAGCAAACTAGATTGGCACTCCACCAAAACGCAACATTCCTAATATTGATATTATCACCAACATGCGTGAATGTTACTGCCAGGAGAAATTAAGATTTTTTTTTTACATGCTCTGAGCTTTTATCGGTACTGAGAGCGATCCGCGGCCCACTCCGCCTCCGAAGGAGCCAACATTACCAACCACCTCCTTCTATCATGGCAGCGCTCCAACTTCAACCGCCCCCACCTCCATCTTTCTTTCTACTCCTCTTGCTGAGCACAGCATCCAAAAAGTCCTATTAAGGTTACAGTACCACGCCTTTGGGTTGCACCCCTCAATGCTAATAACGCTCTAAGACATTTTACACCACAGGTGTCAAACTCAAGGCCCGGGGGGCCAGATCTGGCCCGCCATTTTATGTAGATGACAACGAATATATATATATATATATATATATATATATATATATATATATATATATATATATATATATATATAAAGCATTTTACCCCAAAAATAAAATTCAGCTTATAGGAGAACCAATGGACGGTCCTCTATTCTTCCCATAAAACCCACTAAAAAGCATCCAAAAAGCGCCAACAATCCTCTATTTATATTTTGTGACTTGATTATTAACCAAGCATTAGTGATATTATTATTATTATTATAAGCGGTAAAACGATTTATAGCGGTGCCGTGATCACTGTGCCTACGTTTATGAGTGTACAGCTGCTTCCTCGCTTCCTTTGCTAGTGAAAGTTATTGTAGATCATAAATCATGTCTCACACCTGGATAGTAGAAGGACAAAGATGTAATCCAACAAGCTGGTACACTTTGACAGGTTCTGTTTGTCTTGTCCTTTCAGTCATAACCCCCATTGGCGCCAGACTAGTGAGGCAAACAGGAAGTAGCACTGAAAATAAAATAAGAGCGCTGGAAAAGAAACAACACCAAACACAATAAAGAAAATAAACAAAGTCCAAACCTGTCATGACAGTCATGAGAGTTACACCCTCCAACAACAAAATTCTATCAGTCGGCATCCTAATGACAGCAGACCTTGTGCAGTAAGTGCCATCCATTCATCCATCCATCTTCTTCCGCTTATCCGAAGCCGGGTTGCGGGGGCAGCAGCCTATGCAGAGAAGCCTGGACTTCCCTCTACCCAACTATTTAGTCCAGCTCTTCCCAGGGGATCCTGAGGCCTTCCAGGCCTGCCAGGAGACACAGTCTCTCCACCGTGTCCTGGGTCTTTCCCGTGGTCTCCTACCGGTCGGACGTGGGGGCATTCTGACCAGATGCTCGCACCACCTCATCTGGCTACTCTCGATGAGGAGGAGCAGCTGTTCTACTCTGAGCTCCTCCCGAATGACAGAGCTTCTCACCCTATCTCTAAGAGAGAGTACAGCCACCCGGGGGAGGAAACTCATTTCAAGTGTTTGTACCTGTGATCCCTTTAGTTATAACTCAAAGCTCATTACCATAGGTGAGAATAGGGACGTAGATTGACTGGTAAATTGAGAGCTTTGCCTCTTTCACCACGACGCACCGATTCAGGGTCACCACGCTGCACCGATCCGCCTGTCGTTCTCACGATCCACTCTTCCCCCACTCGTTAACAAGACCCCGAGGTGCTTGAACTCCTCCACTTGTGGAAGGATCTCCTCCCCAACCTGGAGATTGCACTCCACTCTTTTCCGGGCGAGAAACATGGAGTCAGACTTGGAAGCGCTGATTTACATCCCAGTTGCTTCACACTCAGCTGAAAACTGATCCACTGAGAGCTGAAGATCCTTGCCAGATAAGCCAGAAAAAAAGCAGTGACCTAATCTTGCAGCCACCAAACTGGATCCCCTCAACGCCCTGACTGCACCAAGAAATGTTGTCCATAAATTTAATGAACAGAATTGGTGACAAATGTCAGCCCTGGCAGAGTCCAACCCTCACTGGAAATGGGTTTGACTTACTGCTGGCAATAACAAGTCGTTATCCATGGCTTTGCCAAACTCTTCCCGTGTCAGAGTGTTTGCCTTTGCAACCGCCAAAGCCGCACATCGGAGTCCCATGAGCCAAAAGGACCCAATAGGTCTCCTTCTTCAGCTTGACGGCATCCCTCACCGCTGGTGTCCAGTAGCGGGTTCTGCGATTACCGCCACAGCAGGCACCGACCACCTTGGTCGATCGCCTGCCTCGACAATAGAGGCACAGAACATGGTCCACTTGGACTCAATGTCTAGGGCCTCCTTCGTAACATATTTGAAGTTCTTCTGGAGGTGGGACTTAAAACTCTCTCTGATGGGAGACTCTGCCAAATGTTCCCAGCAGACCCTCACTATGCCTGTGAGGGTCCTCCCCCACCATCAGAGCCGACTCACCACCAGGTGGTGATCGGTTGAAAGCTCCGCCCCTCTCTTCACCCGTGTGTCCAAAAAATGAGACCGCAAATCCGATTATACAACCACAAAGTCAATCATTGAACTGTGGCCTAGGATGTCCTGATGCCAAGTGCACGTATGGACACCCTTATGTTTGAACATGGTGTTAGTTCGGGACGATCTGTGACGAGTACAAAAGTCCAATGACAAAACAAAGTGAGCGTTGAGTCTCCCAGTAGAACAAGGGAATCAGCAGAGTAAGCACTCTCCAGTACTTTAGGGACTCCAAAAAGGACTCATACTCTGAACTGCTGTTTAGTGCATAAGCACAAACAACAGTCAGGACCGGTCTATTTGATCGCATGTATTTAATATTTAGAATGAATAAAAAAATAAAAACATATGTGTTCTTGGCTTACATTAAGGATTGTGAACGATACGCAAAATTCCCCTAAAAGTGCAGTTTCCCTTTCAACTTTAAAATTGCACAATAATGTAAAAAATATTGTAGTATCAAACATTTTACTGTAAAAAAACATAAAAAATAAACTGGGGAACCTTTTTTTCCATTTGCAGTAATACACTGTAAAAACAACAACTGAAGATTTTGCGATAAAACACTGGCAGTTCAGTTGTCTATTTTTTAATAATTTATTTTTGAAACTGTGGTACCGTTTTTCCATTAAGAGTAATATGCTGTAAAAAAAAAAAAACACTGTCAATTTGACGGTAAAATTCTGGTGACTTTTTTTTACCATCAAATCTACAGATATTCTTTTACAGTGCACATAAAAAAATATGTATAATAATGAAATGCATAGGCAATTAAGAAATATCATTAGACAAATACTTCTACAAATATATTCATTTATATTCACTGTTACTTGCGGCTCTCTGAGGGCAGCCATAACTGCGATGTGGCCCTCAATGAAAACAAGTTTGACACCCCCGTTTTACACCATTGTACGCTTGCAACACTCCTGGTGCACAAATCAAGGTGCATGAAGGCCATAAAGAGCTAGAATGGACATCAGTGACGTGACCACATCACACCTGTATGCCGTATCGTTCCCTCACAGAGGCCCTCATGGCAAGGGAGGCTGGCGGCACGCAGCCGATACAGTCCAGCAGGGGCAGCAGTGGGCACGCGCCCGCCTTGCTGCTCACCTTACAGGTGAACACCGGGAGGCAGCAGAGGGCAAAGCAGCCTGCAAGCACACACACACACACAACACACACACACACACACACACACACACACACACACACACACACACACACACACACACACACACACACACACACACACACACACACACACACACACACACACACACACATACACACACACGCACACACACACACACACACACACACACACACACACACACACACACACACACACACACACACACACACACACACACACAAACACACACATAGGCTCATTGACCAACAAAATGTCTCTGGCTTGTCACGTCATAACTTACTTACAGTCGCCCATGTCTTCATGACACGCACAAAGACCCGTGCTCCATTGCCCGGCCTCTTGTTTGCGCCTACTTTGCGGCTGGACCCGGATCACATGTCGGGGCATCGATGACCTTTCAGGATGTACTCAAAATTACAACTGAATATTTATTTATTTATTCTGGGTCACACGACGCATGAACATTAAATAATGTTATGATGGTCTGCCCAAGGTAGCATTCTGGCTAACAAAGCTCAGTGGACCGGATTCGAACCTGTGGGATTCCATTGACTTTTTACTCATCTTCAGTCAATGATCTCCTTATAGTGCTACAAAGTAAATAGGAAAGCAGAACTTACCTTTCAATGTAGTCCTCCTAACGGATGTTGTTGCACTTCTGTATCTGCCTGCTACCCCTTTAACTCCCCGTGTGCTTGACCTGCAGTGTTTTGGTGTAAACACTTGCAATTAAAACTGGTTTCGCTGAGACTACTGCTTGCACAAACAATGTTGATATTGATAACTTTGCCATTTTAGTAAGGATGCTGTGACAAAATTTAAGTGACATTTCTATCAAATGAAAACTTGGATATACTTTAGAGCAGTCAGTGTACAGCTTGTAGAGCAGTACAGTGGAACCTCAATTTACGAATATAATTGGTTCTTGAATAAGGTTAGTAAATATAAATGTTTGTATATTGAAGCAAATTTCTCCATAAGAAACAATGTACATATCAATAATGAGTTCTAGCCTCAACTAAAGTCCATTAAGGTTTGTATACTTGGAACCCAATATAGCATGCAACACATAACACTGAATATCAAACAAACACAACAATGTGGTAATGGATCAACGTTCTATTTAATAACAAAGTCAAAACAGGAAGCTAAACTGTTCTTAATTGCAGCTGCCCTGCCGACACGCACACACTGTCACTAGCCCTGTGGTGCACTTGAAGTTTGAAATCACAAAACGTTTTCACATCAGCAACCAGTTTGACTTTAGCAACCAGTTGATTACAATGACTAAGAATTAAAAATATAATCCATTTTACCTTGTTGGTTAATCTTCTTTGCTTGCAGCGGAAGGATGAGGCAGTGTCGACAACGCTGTGGATACTTCCTGAATATTTCAAACCACACATTGCTTTTCCATTGCTCTCTTTGGACTCATATTGAGCTAGCAAAACTAGAAACATGTTGCAAAATTGCTCAAAACACAGCACTGCTCTGCTGACTGAACGACCACCGGCAGTCGATCAGATCGCCCACAATTGCCGCCCACCATGAACGTGCTGCTGGGTACAAAATGGCTGTGCTGCAAGGCACGCAGTGTGAGGATGAAATGTTCCTACACTGAGACAAGGTTCGTACACTAAAGCATATTTTTATTCGGTCTGTGTTTCTTAAATCAAAACGTTTGTACAATGAGTGGTTATAAAATTGAGGTTCCACTGAAAAAGATTCAACACAGCCATTATTGTCTAAATATCTGCAACACATGAGTGCAAGTGACTAACTTTATTATTCTGAATGGAATTATCTTTTCCCATTTTTTCCAAGTTCAATTTTAACATGTTGTTATGAATGTGAGTGTAAATGTTGTCTGTCTTTGGTGTTGGCCCTGTGATGAGGTGGCGACTTGTCCAGAGTGTACCACCGCCTTCCGCCCGAATGCAGCTGAGATAGGCTCCAGCACCCCCCCGCGACCCCAAAAGGGACAAGTGGTAGAAAATGGATGGATGTATGGATTTCAAATTCTTTCATACATCAACAATACATTGGTGAATCATTTCAGCCTGGTTAAGTACCACCAGGACAAAAATTCCTCAAGGAGTTAAGAGTTTTGAGATTCATATTATTTTTCTACATTTCACTTCAGTCCAAAATAAAAATGTTTTTGTTGTTTTTTATTTAAATTATGTTAACCCTTTAAATACAAATTTATTCTAATTATGTAATTTTTTATTTATTTTGAATAATGTGCATAAATTGAGTTTTCCATACTGTGGTAAAGACTTTAGGCCTGTAAGATTAGCAATACAACTAATTTTGATGCATTGTAGCTATTTTTCTACCTGAGGGGTTTCATTTTGGAGAAAATTTGTATAATGTGTCATATTTACTGTTTAGGAATTAGATGGAACAATTTGGGGAACATTTAGCATACACTCTTAATTCAGCCTCAGAGGATTACACAATAATGGCACTTGTGTTGACAAATTTTTAATGGACAGTAAACCTATACTGCCATACATGCTGTACATTGACTACTCTAAATTATATACAAACCTCGTTTCCATATGAGTTGGGAAATTGTGTTAGATGTAAATATAAACGAATACAATGATTTGCAAATCCTTTTCAACCCATATTCAGTTGAATATGCTACAAAGACAACATATTTGATGTTCATACTGATAAACATTTTTTTTTTGTTGCAAATAATCATTAACTTTAGAATTTGATGCCAGCAACACATGACAAAGAAGTTGGGAAAGGTGGCAATAAATACTGATAAAGTTGAGGAATGCTCACTAAACAGTTATTTGGAACATCCCACAGGTGAACAGGCAAATTGGGAACAGGTGGGTGCCATGATTGGGTATAAAAGTAGATTCCATGAAATGCTCAGTCATTCACAAACAAGGATGGGGCGAGGGTCACCACTTTGTCAACAAATGCGTGAGCAAATTGTTGAACAGTTTAAGAAAAACCTTTCTCAACCAGCTATTGCAAGGAATTTAGGGATTTCAGCATCTACGGTCCGTAATATCATCAAAGGGTTCAGAGAATCTGGAGAAATCACTGCACGTAAGCAGCTAAGCCCGTGACCTTTGATCCCTCAGGCTGTAGTGCATCAAAAAGCGACATCAGTGTGTAAAGGATATCACCACATGGGCTCAGGAACACTTCAGAAACCCACTGTCAGTAACTACAGTTGGTCGCTACATCTGTAAGTGCAAGTTAAAACTCTCCTATGCAAGGCGAAAACCGTTTATCAACAACACCCAGAAACGCCGTCGGCTTCGCTGGGCCTGAGCTCATCTAAGATGGACTGATACAAAGTGGAAAAGTGTTCTGTGGTCTGACGAGTCCACATTTTGAATTGTTTTTGGAAACTGTGGACGTCGTGTCCTCCGGACCAAAGAGGAAAATAACCATCCGCATTGTTATAGGCGCAAAGTTGAAAAGCCAGCATCTGTGATGGTATGGGGGTGTATTAGTGCCGAAGACATGGGTAACTTACACATCTGTGAAGGCGCCATTAATGCTGAAAGGTACATACAGGTTTTGGAGCAACATATGTTGCCATCCAAGCAACGTTACTATGGACGCCCCTGCTTATTTCAGCAAGACAATGCAGAGCCACGTGTTACATCAACGTGGCTTCATAGTAAAAGAGTGTGGGTACTAGACTGGCCTGCCTGTAGTCCAGACCTGTCTCCCATTGAAAATGTGTGGCGCAATATGAAGCCTAAAATACCACAACGGAGACCCCCGGACTGTTGAACAACTTAAGCTGTACATCAAGCAAGAATGGGAAAGAATTCCACCTGAGAAGCTTAAAAAATGTGTCTCGTCACTTCCCAAACGTTTACTGAGTGTTGTTAAAAGGAAAGGCCATGTAACACAGTGGTGAACATGCCCTTTCCCAACTACTTTGGCACGTGTTGCAGCCATGAAATTCTAAGTTAATTATTATTTGCAAAAAAAAAATGAAGTTTATGAGTTTGAACATCAAATATATTGTCTTTGTAGTGCATTCAATTGAATATGGGTTGAAAAGGATTTGCAAATCATTGTATTCCGTTTATATTTACATCTAACACAATTTCCCAACTCATATGGAAACGGGGTTTGTATATAAAAGTTTCTTTGGTATTATCCTCCGTGAAGAATTTCTGGAACAAAGCCCACATGATGTTTCCAGTGATCCTCCTTGGAGTTGTTATTCCTGTTTGTCCCCAATGGAGATAAATTCAGGTTCTATGGTGGGAGTTTCAGCCATACCTGCTTGTGGATAAGGGCCCGAGCAGCTGACTCGGTTAGATGGTTGGATAGATTAGCTGAGAAAGTGGCTCTTCATGTGGAGACCATTAGCTTGAAGGGTAAAGTTCATGTTGTTTTTGGAGTTAATTTTAACACTTGAGACATTGCAAATCTTCAGCGGATGTGAACCTTGCTCCCATGGCTGAAGGATGGATGGACCAAATACATCAGCAAATAAAGAACACAACAGTTAATACATCACAGATTCATCCTGTCCACAACGGTGCAAAAGACACATCCGTGGTCACTTGTCATCAACTCTAACTCATGAGATAACAATTGCTTTTTTTGCGGGGGTATCAGTATATTTATCAGCAAGGATAGCATACATGATGTGGAGGCCCTTGGAGAGACTTGGAACCTCTTTGGGTCTTTTTTTTATTGCATTTGAAGATGACAAAATGCAAGAGAATGTTCATATTAAAAAGTATGCGAAATGAAATATGGCCACAGAAGTTGTAAAGGAATTAATAAAAAAATTTGTATTGTCCGTTCTTATTTATTATATTATTTTTAGCATGAGCAATTGAGTGAATGTATGTTAAAGTTAACTGGGACCCTTTTGATATACTTTAAACCTGTTGTCTATGAATGTTCTCATTCATCCAGTTCATTGTCATCTCAGGGCATTCAATCGATTGCAACTGAACTGCTCAGTTTCTCTTAGAAGACGTTTCGCTGCTCATCCGAGTAGGCTTCATCGGTTCGTGTTCATAGACTTAGATTAGTCAGATCTAAGTCTGACCAATCTACGCGGGGGATCTTGACTATTTTGGACTGGTAGTAGTCGATCCATAGCAATCGTTCTGCCACACAATACCTCAATGCTAACGAGGGGAATTTACACTTCAATTTACTTGTTTGCATGAAAACAGTTGTTTTTCTCACTGCAATAGGGCGAAAGCATCCTTGCCCAGGCACACACTCCTGGTTTTTGTAGTATAAATATTTTGGGTTTTGGTACCAGTCGCTGGACTAGATCTGATCAATCCACCTACTCGGATGAGCGGCAAAACGTCTTCTAAGACAAACCAAACAGTCCAGTTGCAATCGATTGAATGCTATAAACCTGTCATTTTACAATGCTTTTTCCATGAAAACCAACTGAATCCGAGCATTTCCTTTTGAGATGCGTGAAAATATTGGAGGTATAATTCGACCCCTCAACCGCTAGAGTACCATATATATTCATATTAGGCGCATAGTTGCTTTGAATCTGCCAACAACTTTTATGTTTATAAAAACAATATTGGTGAGTTGGTAGTGACACAAGATTGTGTGTGCGTGCATAAGTATTGCATAGTTTGTGTTTTTGCCATACTTTTTTTTTTCTTTGACAAAAAGTGCATAAAATATAAAAAAACTAAAACACTTTAATTTGGATAGCTCTTAAGTCGATCTCGAGATTTAAGTGTGGAAAGTTAAAAAAAATATATAATAATAATAATAATAATATATATATATACAGTACAGGCCAAAAGTTTGGACACACCTTCTCCTCATTCAATGCGTTTTCTTTATTTTCATGACTATTTACATTGTATCAAAACTATGAATGAACACATGTGGAGTTATGTACTTAACCAAAAAAAGGTGAAATAACGGAAAACATGTTTTATATTCTAGTTTCTTCAAAATAGCCACCCTTTGCTGTGGTTAGTGCTTGTGCCTCACAGTGAGAAGGTCCAGGGTTCGATTCCCTGACTGGGGTGTTTCTTTGTGGAGTTCTCCCCGTGGCTGTCTGGGTTCTCTCCGGGTACTCCAGCTTCCTCCCACTTCCAAAGACATGCACCTGGAGATTGGTTGATTGGTGACTCTAGAATGTGTGAGTGTGAATAGTGGCCCTGCGATGAGGGGCGACTTGTCCAGGGTGTACCCCGCCTTCCACCCAAGTGCTCGAGACCCCCTGCGACCCTGAGAGGGACAAATAAACAGTAAGTAAAAATGGATGGATGGATCTACATCAGCACACTACTGTATATACACAATTTGTCATTATATTATGACTTTCGAAAAATATAAATTTTTCAATATTTCCGTATTATGTATCTGAAAGGACTTGTTCCTTTGATATTACAACATTGCTCTCCTAGTATTTTGACTTGGTTCTCATAGAATTACTGCTCTTTTCCCCCCCCATTCGTATCTAAGTTTATTTTAAGAATGTGCCGAGGGCCAATGAAAATCCAAGCGAGGGCCACACTTTGGACCCGCTGCTCTAAATTGTCAATATATGTGTACGAGTGAGTGTGAATGCTTATTCATTGTATTCACTTATTCATTGTTTCATTTATTCATTTATTTAAGCATTCATTCATTCATCCATTCATGTATTTAAAGTATGTATTTATTTCAGACACAATAAACAACAAATAATATTTTTTAAATGAATCTAAACAATTAAAATTGAAGTAAAAATAACATCTCCAATACAATATCGTCTGTTTTTTTTGTAAATTTGTAAAAACAACAACAAAAACATTATGTAATGTAGTTGTCTATATCCATTCTATGATTAGCTGTTGATAGACTATAGCTCACTTTAAAAAGGACAAGTGGTATTAAAAATGTTTTTGGCTTCTCATTTTACACCAAATGTCCAATAACTTTTATGAACTAAAGCAGAGGTTCTCAAACTGTAGTACCGCGGGCTCAGTGGCGTGTCCAGGTTTTTTTTCTTCAGGGATGGCACAGGAGGGCTCTTGTCTTCTGATAAGACAATTGCTGACATTAAATAATAATGACTCTGCCGAGAATCAAATTGCTGTCATGTGGCCCAAAAGACAATCGTGTAGACCATGATTACACTACAAGAGAATAGCCATGATGAGTCTAAATTTAGAATGTATATATTTTTTGGTTTCCATTTTGTGCTATTTATACTGCCCATGGTGCGGTAAATGGCTTGTATTAAGTTTGTTGACCAATTTAGTATCATGTACTGTTGTTCTTTTTTATTCCTTTGGCATTTAAATAATAACTGTTTTTACTTTCTCTCCAGAATCAGGTTTTATCCGGATGAGTTTGCTAAGTATAAAAATTAACCTAAAATTTTTGAATGAAAGAAACAGCTGTTCTAAATGTGTCCACTGGATGTCGCAATAGCAATTCTTTGTATCTTTGTAGATGATGCTACATATGTACAAAATAAACCACATGATGTTAGTACATCCATCGAGGAAAAAGATCAAACTACATAAATAACATCCTGTAATTTGATTTTGATATAATTTTTTATCCTGATGGATTGAAAATTAACACCAATGAGTTGACTGATGAACATTATCACATAATTTATTCAGAAAATATAAATAACGACAAATAAAGAGAGAATACTATTAACCGCAACATGTAAGTGTAAAAAAACCCCCAACAACATTATGATTTGTACAATTTCAGAATGTGCTTTTTCTATTTTTAAACAAAGAAAACAATCTGAAGTTGTCTTTATTTTTAAGTTATCGTGCTGGGATTTTACCAGTCCGGCCCACTTGGGAGTAGATTTTTCTCCATGTGACCCCCGATCTAAAATGAATTTGACACCCCTGATCTAGTAGTACGCCAAAGAACTCTGTAAATATGTACTGTATTATGGAGTATCATTGTTAATGATGTGTGTGCATTGTGTGTAATGTTACAGTGGAAAAATTGTTTAAACATACTTGTTGAATAAAACCTCTGCCTTGTTATAATGAATACTTAGGCCCACTATGCTACTGTGTTTTAATGTTAGTCATAATGATCAATCAATCAATCAATGTTTATTTATATAGCCCTAAATCACAAGTGTCTCAAAGGGCTGTACAAGCCACAACGACATCCTCGGTACAGAGCCCACATACGGGCAAGGAAAAACTCACCCCAGTGGGACGTCGGTGAATGACTATGAGAAACCTTGGAGAGGACCGCATATGTGGGTAACCCCCCCCCCTCTAGGGGAGACCGAAAGCAATGGATGTCGAGTGGGTCTGGCATAACATTGTGAAAGTCCAGTCCACAGTGGATCCAACACATCAGCGAGAGTCCAGTCCACAGCGGGGCCAACAGGAAACCATCCCGAGCGGAGACGGGTCAGCAGCGCAGAGATGTCCCCAACCGATGCACAGGCTAGTGGTCCACCCGGGGTCCCGACTCTGGACAGCCAGCACTTCATCCATGGCCACCGGACCTATGCAACTCCCCCTCGCAAGGGACAGGGGAGAAGAGGAGAGAAGAAAAGAAACGGCAGATCAACTGGTCTAAAAAAGGGGGGTCTATTTAAAGGCTAGATTATACAAATGAGTTTTAAGATGGGACTTAAATGCTTCTACTGAGGTAGCATCTCTAACTGTTACCGGGAGGGCATTCCAGAGTACTGGAGCCCGAATAGAAAACGCTCTATAGCCCGCAGACTTTTTTTTGGCTCTGGGAATCACTAATAAGCCGGAGTTCTTTGAACGCAGATTTCTTGCCGGGACATATGGTACAATACAATCGGCGAGATAGGCTGGAGCTAAACCGTGTAGTATTTTATACGTAAGTAGTAAAACCTTAAAGTCGCATCTTAAGTGCACAGGAAGCCAGTGCAGGTGAGCCAGTATAGGCGTAATATGATCAAACTTTCTTGTTTTTGTCAAAAGCCTTGCAGCCGCATTTTGTACCAACTGTAATCTTTTAATGCTAGATATAGGGAGACCCGAAAATAATACGTTACAGTAATCGAGACGAGACGTAACGAACGCATGAACAATGATCTCAGCGTCGCTAGTGGACAAAATGGAACGAATTTTAGCGATATTACGGAGATGAAAGAAGGCCGTTTTAGTAACACTCTTAATGTGTGACTCAAACGAGAGAGTTGGGTTGAAGATAATACCCAGATTCTTTACCGAGTCGCCTTGTGTAATTGTTTGGTTGTCAAATGTTAAGGTGGTATTATTAAATAGATGTTGGTGTCTAGCAGGACCGATAATCAGCATTTTCGTTTTCTTAGCGTTGAGTTGCAAAAAGTTAGCGGACATCCATTGTTTAATTTCATTAAGACACGCCTCCAGCTGACTACAATCCGGCGTGTTGGTCAGCTTTAGGGGCATGTAGAGTTGGGTGTCATCAGCATAACAGTGAAAGCTAACACCGTACTTGCGTATGATGTCACCTAGCGGCAGCATGTAAATACTAAAGAGTGCAGGGCCAAGAACCGAACCCTGGGGAACTCCACACGTTACCTTGACATAGTCCGAGGTCACATTGTTATGGGAGACACACTGCATCCTGTCAGTAAGATAAGAGTTAAACCAAGACAAGGCTAAGTCTGACATACCAATACGCGTTTTGATACGCTCTAATAAAATATTATGATCGACACACATCGATAATGATGGTACACGGAGAGCCAAGTGTTTTCTGAGGTGGTACTTGGTGAAAAAGTTTGAACAAAAGTTTCTAAAAATAAAAGTTTTATGTCACATTTTTGTATTTTCCCATTCCAAAGTTGAGTTGAGTTGAGTTTGAGTTTATTTGGAACATGCATGCATACAGCATGTTACATCACAATTTCCAGTTTCTCTATTCAACATGTTCGAAAAGGAGTAGGAAGAAGCAGAGCTTATTTGATCCTACCTATTTTCCTTTACATAGCAGTTGCTAAAACTTTTGTTCACTTCCTGTTCTCAATTTATTCACAATACACTCTATAGTACTAACAATACAAATAAATAAATAATAATTGGTGAAGTTAGTTATATTTCATACGGTGAGATGAGTAAGATTATCTAGAAAATGAATGGATGGATGAGATAAATTCAGAATGTTTATCACGGTTCTTCTTCTTTGTACTTTGTAAACACTTTAAGTTTGAAGAGTTTCTTGAAGTGGATTATATTAGTACATTGTTTGTTTTCTTTGCTTAATCCATTCCATAATTTAATTCCACATACTGATATACTGAAGGTCTTAAGTGTTGTACGTGCATACAAATGTTGAAATGACATTTTTCTCTAAGATTATATTTTAAAGTAGTTGTGCATTAAGAAAAGTTCTGCACTGTAAAACCTGCATGGGGGTTCCAGGAGCTTAAAAAGTATGATATACTGTAGAATTGTCACCAACATAACCATGAAGTTCATGTTGAGTCAGGTTCCTGCAGCCCAAAGGTGCATAATTAGAAAGGGGACTTCAGTTTTCTCCCACGCAAACTGGTTGCACTTGTCAGCCATCGTCAGGTGACTTGCAGCATCACGTGACTCACGCAGGAGGCTTATGAGGTGGTGTCACTCATTGGCCGAGGCTGAGTCACACAGCGTGTCTGACATGCGTAATTACGCACCGCTACTTTTTTTCCACGCTTGATCTCTCCCGTGAAGTGACAGCGTTGTGCGTTTTCAGCTTGGAGCGTGTGTGTGTGTGTGTGTGTGTGTGTGTGTGAGGGGGATAAAAACCGGAGGATGTCCCCACGGCGGAGAGGAAGAGGCTCCTTTAAATAAACCCACTCGCCCTCGGTAGGGAGAGAGAGAGCTCCGGTAAACAACAACACGGCGCAGGGAAGTCTTCTTTGCCGCTCTACAGCTGCATTGCAACCTCGCTGGAAGGTAATTATCGGGATTAAACCTTTTCTGGATGTGTTGATGGCGTTTGAACCTTGCTGGTCATTTTATTTACGATTTCTTCTCAGGGAGGAGTGTTGATAGGGTGGTCACGATCAGTTAAATTGGGCTTTTGTACCGTCATCTCCAGCATATATTTTCAACATTTAACAATTGTCCAAACGTGTCTCTTTTCATTCACAGCCCATAAAGGACAATCCCAACGTTTTATTGTGATCGATATCGTTATCGCTGCCATTGCGGAAGTGAAGAGCAGCACACAAACAGTCAACTTTGTGCTGTGGGGACATCTAGTGGCGTAAAGCAGGCACTGCAGCTCCTGGCAGCAGCCATGTATGGGTCTTCCGGCATCCCCGAGCTCGTCCCACCCACTGCCCCGCCCATCCAGCCCGATCAAGGGGGCCAGCACGGCCCAGGTCAAGACCAGGGCAGCGGTCCCAACCCCCAGAGGCTTGGCCAGAGGGCTCCCAAATTGGGCCAGATTGGTCGCTCCAAGAAAGGTAATTTTCACAATGTTGTCGGTCTATCTGTGTTGGCCATGCAATGAGGTGGCGACTTGTCCAGGGTGTATACCGCCTTCAGCCCGAGTGCAACTGGGCTCCAGCACCCCCCCGCGACCCCGAGAGGGACAAGCGGTAGAAAAATGGATGGATGGGACATTTGAATGATTTTTTTTTTAATGCCAAGATTATGGTTCCTATTATGGTGATTGAAATACTAACAGTATGGTTAGCATTCACCATTATGTTTTGATTTTGAATGATGAACAATTAAAAAAAAACAAAAATAACTATTACGGACATGCTGTAATGAGAAACTAGAAATATGTGATGCATCATATTGTGTAATAATGATCATATGTATGCAATATGATATATTTGTAATTATTATTATTAATAATCATGTTGTTGTTGTTGTTGTTGTTCTTATTATTATTACTTAACGTTGTATCTACATTTTGAGAGGCCCTTATGGTATATAATACTTGGTGCATACTCTGACAACATATGCAATAATATTGCAAAACAAAATGTCTTCTGTTGGGTTGAATATGTGGGTTATTTTTATATTCTGCTACATTTCACTAAATGCATTAAGATGATTTTGTGACAAATGTGGTCTATCTCAAGTATTCCAAACCAAAATGTCGTCTGCTGTGAATATGTAGGTTATTTTTATTATTATTATTTTTTACCTTTTTAGATTTCAACAAAATATTCAAAAATATACATGCACCTGGGGATAGGTTGATTGGCAACACTAAATTGGCCCTAGTGTGTGAATGTGAGTGTGGATGTTGTCTGTCTATCTGTGTTGGCCCTGTGATGAGGGGTGTCTTGTCCAGGGTGTACCCCGCCTTCCACCCGAATGCAACTGAGATAGGCTCCAGCACCCCCGTGACCCCGAAAGGGACAAGCGGTAGAAAATGGATGGATGGATATTTTTAAAGAGCTTTCAGGACATAATATGTAACATTACACAAATATTCCAAACCAAAATGTCGTCTGTTGGCTTGAATACATAGGTTATATTTATAATCTGCTACATTTACCATCGTAGATTTCACAAAACACCTCTAAAATATAATTTTTTCATGAGATATTACGTGGCTTAGCTTAAGTATTTCAAACCAAAATGCCAAAATGGGTAGGTTGTTTTTACATTTTATTTTTTTCCAGTTTAGATTTCAACAAATATTTTTAAAATATATTTTTAAATAACTTTTAGGAAATAATAAGTAATGCTACACAAACCAAAATGCCATCTCCCTGGTTGGATACAGTACGTAGGTTATTTTGATATTTTATATTTGCCATCTTAGATTTCAGCAAAAGCCTCTAAAATGGCCTTTTAATAAGCTAAATTTTTTAATATTATTACTTAACGTTGTATCTACATTTTGAGAGGGCCTTATGGTATATGATACTTGGTGCATACTCTGACAAAGGTTGCGCAATAAAGAAGATATGAAAGTAAGGATTATGTGACCTAATTAAAATATTGCAAACCAAAATGTCTTCTGTTGGGGTTGAATATGTGGGTTATTTTTATATTCTGCTATATTTCACTAAAAGCCTCTAAAATATACTTTTTAAGATGCATTTGTGACATACTGTATGTGTCCTAACTCAAGTATTCCAAACCAAAATGTCGTCTGCTGTGAATATGTAGGTTATTTTTCACATTATTATTATTTTTTAAATTTTTTAGATTTCAACAAAATCTTCTAAAATATACTTTTAAAGAGCTTTCAGGACATAATATGCAACATGATCACACAAATATTCCAAAACAAAATGTCGTCTGTTGGCTTGAATACATATGTTATTTTTATATTCTGCTACATTTACCATCGTAGATTTCACAAAAAGCCTCTAAAATATACAATTAAGAAGTTTACATGAGCTATTACGTGGCCTAGCTTAAGTATTCCAAACCAAAATGCGAAAATGGGTAGGTTATTTTTACATTCAATTTTTTTTTTCCAGTTTAGATTTCAACAAATGTTTCTGAAAGATATTTTTAAAGAGCTTTTAGGAATTATATGATGCTACACAAATCTGGTTGGATACAGTACATAGGTTATTTTGATATTTTATATTTGCAATCTAAGTTAACACCAAAAGCCTCTAAAATGGCCTTTAAAGAGCTTTTTTACATATTACTTGATTTAACTCAGATTATTTGTATATTCTGCTATTTTACCAGTTTGTTTTACCAAAAGCTTGCAGAGTGCACTTTCAAAGAGTCATTTCTGCCTGCTTTTCTTTTTACACTGCTCTATATAGCATTCACAATCGCTCACCACATTCAGCAACATGATGCAGATAAATGTCGTGGATTGATTGGAAGTATACATCATTTCTTCTTCACATTTCCCAATCTTCCTCTTTTTAGTGGACTTGGATGACGAAGTGTTGGACGACATCATGAACAACAACGGCCAGTGTCCCGTGTCCCTCCCCATGTCCTGAGTGAGGACATCTGCCACCAGAATGTCTCCATGCTTGATGCCAAGTGTCTCCAGCATAGGCTGGTGAGGGTGTGAGAGGCCCAAAGAGGGGCGGAACCTACGCCTTCATTGTAAAATCATGTCACCTCTTTCCAGACTTTTCATGGCTCTCTGTGCCCTCCCCTCCTCTTAACCCTAGGAGGTCTTCGAGTTGACTTGTAAACGACAGCTGGTTGCGTGGAGTTGCACTGGAGTGTGTTAGTGAGAGGCTGAGATGGCTTTGGAGCATCCTTGCAGGAGGAGTGTCTTCTGTACTGGTCATACTGGTCATACTGGTCAAGTGCTTTCTGTATTAACCAGGAGATGGAAGCTTGCAATTTATGACATTTCGCAAAAAACGACTGATTTGTATTGCTTTTAAAAGACGAGAAACACTTTTGTGCTGTATTTTTTTTTTCTTCCTTTTAAAGTTTCTAAATGGTTATTGTTGGTTTGCACTTTGTGGGAATGCTTTACGTTACGTGCAGTGACGTGTTGCACACTTCTATGCATGAAGTACGTGAGAGCATCGTCCCCAAACTCGGTCTTTAAAGGGCTAAAAATACGTGGTATAGTATTTATCACACCGCACCGCTGTGGCCTGCATGCTGAGGGCCGAGTCGCCGTGGCAACCGGGAGATAGCAATGTCTTGTTTATATTAATGACACAGTACTGGTTTCAATGGACAGGACAGGACAATCACACCAGGATGAGAAGCACCAAATTATTTTTTGTTATTATTGTTGTGATCCAGAGATGCTTGTGGTGATAAATTGTTGACTTATTTATTTTTGACTTATTTGGCTGTAAGATTGTTACAACTTCTTTGTTGTTGTTGTTCTTGTTGTTTTTTAATCAAGATATTTTTATGTTGTTTGCATGGAAATGGCCAGCCTTTCAAACTGCATCCACGGAAATAAAATACATATCTTCATGAGATAATTGTTATTTTGTCAGCTAGCTAAACATCCAACAATTGTAATGACGAGTGGAGCTCGTTTATCGCTGAGCAGGTGCCCACAATGTGACAGGTTGCACATAGCATGCGGCACAGAATGAGGTTTTGACACATAAGAGTCGACTTTCTATTTTTATCCAAGTTTGTGGTTTGGATTCTTTTCATCAGCATAACAACTAAAGAATGCACGTGAATGCATTTTTCCCCCTCTCTCATTACAACACCATGGAAAATGCTGCCTTTTATTTCATACAAGTACATAACGCTACATGCAAGAGTATGTCATGTAAAAGAAAACAAAGTGTGAAAGTCATACATATGGCAAAAATAAATATTTGCAAATATTTGATATTGAGTGGCTTATTGTGATTTGATATCTATTGGCCCTCATGAGGCATTTTGAAGAAATAAGGTATAAATTAGTGTAATAAGATATTACACTAATTTACTTTGCCACCTATGGCATATATTGTGTATGTGTAAATGTAGAATGACTTTTAAACTTTTGTATTTATATACAGTAGGTTTTCTATAACTTTTATGTATACACATAAACACAATATATATGTATATATAATATACACTATATTGCCAAAAGTATTTGGCCACCCATCCAAATGATGAGAATCAGGTGTCCTAATCACTTGGCCAATAAAATCAAGCACTTAGGCATGGAGACTGTTTCTACAAACATTTGTGAAAGAATGGGCCGCTCTCAGTGATTTCCAGCATGGAACTATCATAGGATGCCACCTGTGCAACAAATCCAGTCGTGAAATTTCCTCGCTCCTAAATATTCCAAAGTCAACTGTCTGCTTTATTATAAGAAAAGTGAAGACTTTGGGAACAACAGCAACTCAGCCACGAAGTGATAGGCCATGTAAACTGACAGAGATGAGTCAGCGGATGCTGAAGCGCTTAGTGCTAAGACTTTTTGCACAGTCAGTTGCTTCAGAGGTCCAAACTTCATGTGACCTTCCAATTAGCCCACGTACAGTACGCAGAGAGATTCATGTAATGGGTTTCCATGGCCGAGCAGCTGAATCTAAGCCATACATCACCAAGTCCAATGCAAAGCGTGGGATGCAGTGGTGTAAAGCATGTCACCACTGGACTCTAGAGCACTGGAGACACGTTCTCTGAAGTGATGAGTCACGCTTTTCCATTTGGCAATCTGATGGACCAGTCTGGGTTTGGAGGTTGACAGGAAAACGGTACATTTCGGACAGCATTGTGCCGAGCGTGAAATTTGGTGGAGGAGGAATTATGGTGTGGGGTTGTTTTTCAGGAGTTGGGCTTGGCCCCTTAGTTCCAGTGAAAGGAACTTTGAATGCTCCAGGATACCAAAACATTTTGGACAATTCCATGCTCCCAACCTTGTGGGAACAGTTTGGAGCGGGCCCCTTCCTCTTCCAACATGACTGTGCACCAGTGCACAAAGCAAGGTCCATAAAGTTATGGATGACAGAGTCTGGTATGGATGAACTTGACTGGCCTACACAGAGTCCTGACCTGAACCCGAGAGAACACCTTTGGGATGAATTAGAACGGAGACTGAGGGCCAGGCCTTCTCGACCAACATCAGTGTGTGACCTCACCAATGCGCTTTTGGAAGAATGGTGGAAAATTCCTATAAACACACTCCGCAACCTTGTGGACAGCCTTCCCAGAAGAGTTGAAGCTGTAATAGCTGCAAAAGGTGGACCGACATCATATTGAACCCTATGGGTTAGGAATGGGATGGCACTTCAATATCATATGTGAGTCAAGGCAGGGGGCCAAATACGTTTGGCAATATAGTGTACATGATATAATATATTCATGATATATATTGATACTGCCTTGCAGAGAAGATGCAATTATTATACATGATGGTTATGGTACGTCTGAGCCTTGCAAAGATTGATACAAAACATTTGAAAGATGTAGTTTTGCACATGAGCGATGCTAAAACCAGTGCGCATGCGGGCACACACACACACACACACACACACACACATATAATATATGATTTATATAGTATATATATATATAATATATATTTTGTATATATGATACATATATGTATATGTAACTTGTGTGTATTTATATATTAGAGACACTCATATTTATATATATGTAAATATATATATGCATATATATTTGTATATATATATATATATGTATATATATATATATATATATATATATATATATATATATATATATATATATATATATATATATATATATATATTTATACATATATGTATATATATACACACATATATATATACATACATATTTATATATACATATACATATTTATATATACATCTATATAGATATACATCTATATATACTGTATATATACATATATACTGTATATAGATGTATATCTATCTATCTATCTATCTATCTATCTATCTATCTATCTATCTATCTATCTATCTATCTATCTATCTATCTATATCTATATATATAGATGCATATCTATATGTATGTATATCTACATAGATGTATATCTATATAGATGTATATATAAATATGTATTTATAAATATGTATATGTATATATAAATATGTATATATGTATGTGTATATATGTATATGTAAGTGTATATATGTATATTGATGTGTATCTATATATATTCATATATATATACACATGTATATATGTGTGTGTGTATATATATATATATATATATATATATATATATATATATATATATATATATATATATATATATATATATATATATATATATATATATATATATATATATATATATATACACAGTATATACAGTATATATAAACACACACATACACACACCCTTAGTTTACACTATGAAATGTCCTACCCGGCCCTTTTCTTTTTGTCATTTTCCCATCTGGCAACGCTGTTGGATGGTCAATGATGCCATGCTTGTTTAAGGCAGTGTATTGTGATGTCATTGTAAATATCCATCCATCCATTTTCTACTGCTTGTCCCGTTCGGGGTCGCGGGGGGTGCTGGAGCCTATCTCAGCTGCATTAAATATATATTTCTTTATTAGGACTGTGTGAAACAGCGCTGAGTCATCATCAAGCAGTTATCAAAGGCACATATGGGAAAAAAAACATTACAAAAAGTAATATAGTAATAAAGCATTGAATGTTTGTATAACAATAATAAGAATAATGAAGGGCATATAAGGAAGTTAGACATATTCCTTATTGCTGCTCCCAGGCCCGGAGCGAGAGCTGGCCATAGATGGGTACTTGGACGATTGCTTCTTTCGCGGACAGGAGGCGGCCAACATGGCGCCGCCCAGGACGTCCAGGAGCGAGCCGCCCCATGCGATGAAGATGGCGGCACCAAACTCAAACCTGTGAAAAAGATACGTTGAATTATCATTTGTGTTATTTTCACACATAAAAGAACAACAAGCTATGGGCTTACTTGGTGTTGACCGGGGTGTAGGGGTTGTAGAAGGCCCGTATCACGTTGTGAGCGAACCAGGAGCACGCCACGATGGCACACAGGCCTGCAAAGTAGGGACAGACGTTTTAGGTTTATTGGGTTTTTTTGGTCGGTGGGAATCTAAGTCTGACACAGTGAAGTCTCTCAGTCATGTGACCCCGAGAGGCCCGGGGGTCAAACTACCTCACACCCACTAAAGGGTTCAGAAAGGATCTTAAAAGTTTTTGACACAGGATTGCAACTTTAGAAGGTTTTTTTTTATTTTAATGTGAACTAATAATCTGCTTTTCTTGTGTTGCTTTAAGGTCACCAAACATTAACCCTTTGGAGCCCAGAGTAGGAGTCAGCGCCGCGGTGATACATACTTTTGTGTCTGCCTTTTTTATTTCTTGTTTTTCAGTCCAACATGTGCAATTAACTGTACACTTACTTTTTCATTTCGGACATAGTGTTTCTAAACTAAAACACTTGATGTAGCCTGTGAAAAGCCTGGAAATTATGTTTGTCGATATACAGTAGCTCTTACTTTTTATTAATAAATGTATTTGTTCACTCCATATCGTTTAAACTATAATCGTATCTCACCATGCAACAAATATCATACTATCAGATATTCCAAACATTTTTAGTTGAAAAAAAAACAAAATCCTAAAAAATACCTCTGATTACAAAGCAATCCCTCAATTTGTATGTAAATAAATAATTATAAATAATAAAATACATATGCTATTATTGTGTAATAATATCATGAGGGCAGAACATATTCATATTCACAGCCATGTGAGGGCAGCTGTAACTGCGATGTGTAGCTCAATGAAAATTAGTTTGACACCCCTGATCCAAAATTACATGAAAACTTAACATATGAGTGGGGAAATATTACATTTTTTTCTCATTCCTTAAAAGGCAAATATAAAATGTATACAGTTGTCCCTTGCCACACCATGCTTCAAATATTGCAGTTTCAAAACTTCCCTAAAACATAAAATTACTAAATAAACTAAAAATATATCAATACTACAGTGGTATTGGCCACTAGATGAGCCCCAACCAATCATAGCACACTGTTCAGTATTGTGGCCACCGATTGCTCAGCATAACTATATCGGATTAAAAGAGTGTTAAGGTGAATCGAGAGTGTTATTTCATGCCTCGAGGGCTCTCATAATGTTACAAAATTTATTTAGAGGGTAATAAACATTTTTGTTAATGTCCTAGCTATGAAAATATTCAGTTTATAATTAATGATTCCTACTTCACGGCAACGTAGTCCACTAGATGACAGTGTTGGCTTTCCTTTCCCTCTCTTCCTCTGCAACTAAACGCCTAAACAGCTTTTGATTGTTTGATGACAATGTTTTATTTGTATTTATTTATATATGTATTTTATTTTTATTTTTTTTACCAGCAATAGAAAGTTAGTGTCATGTTTCTTTGACTGGTTACTATGTGAATACAATTGAGCATAAATTAGTTTTTACTTTACCATTTACAGTACACAATTGAAAGACTCAGGTACACACTGTTTTAGTTTCCAAGCTGCCAATTTTTCAAGGCCTTATGTATTAAATTATGCTTTTTTGGCTAGTTCCCTTATGTTTACAGGAATTGTGTTCCATGCTCGATAGAAAAATGAGAATTGCCCTAACACAGTTTTTCTAAACGGCACCAATAAGTCCCCTCTGGAACCGAACCTTATGGTACTGTTGGCCTTCTTCTTCACAACGTTTTTGAGAGGAGGTGGTGCAAGGTCATCAAGCATTTTAACTGAATCAGCATACTTTATGAAGTTTTCCCAATTGAGTACATTGTATTTCTCGAGTATTCTGCAATGATGATACATCTTTTATTTAGTACTTTTAACGCTTTTTTATGAATAACTTCCACCAATTTCAGTGTGGATTTATTTGTCAGTGTCCAGCTTTTGATACAGTAATTTCAATGTACAATTTTGCGGAGTTTGTTGTTAAATTATTTATTTTATACCTGAAATTTGTTTAATTTGATTTTATTTTAACCTTCTGCTTAGAGGATAACTGTAAATCCAGCACAACTCCTAAATACAGGGCACTTCATATTTTACAATCAAACATATTGCTTGTATTCTGTCACGTGACTTCTTTCTGGAAGTAAAAACAAAAACAATGGTCAACTAAGCCAAGATGGATGTTGTGCAGCAAGCAGCGCGCAAACTATCTGAGTACACAAGGGGCCTAGATCTTCTTGCAAAAGGCAGATACGAGCCAAAAAAATCAACCTATGCAATGGAATAGACCCCTATACTTTATCAAAAAAAGATTTGTAGAGTGAAGTGAATTGTATTTATATTGTGCTTCTCTCTAATGACTCAAAGCACTTTACATAGTGAAACCCATTATCTAAGTTACATTTAAACCAGTCTGGGTTGCACTAGGAGCAGCTGGGTAAAGTATCTTGCCCAAAGACACAACGGAAGTGACTAGGATGGGGGAAACAGGAATTGAACCTGGAACCTTCAATTTGCGGGCAAGACCGCTCTACAAACCTTAGCAATGCCGCACCCCGAGTGATATCAAGTATTATCCATCGATGGGGTTCCCAGACATATCGAACTCATTTGTGCTCCAGACATCATTCTACACCAGGGGTTCTTAACCCTTTTGACCTCGGGGCCCAACTTTTCCAGTACAGAGGGGCACGGGGCCCCCTCAAATACTAACATAAAATTTGTAATTTTAGTCTTATTTTGAATAGATTCAATAATTACCGTATATCTAACCTACTTAGAGTTTAACAGGATAAAACTTGTCAAATGATATGAAAGCATGTATTAATCACAACACATGGCTAAAATAAATACATTTGAACCTAATTGATAATAAATAATAATATTACATGTATATGTTTCTTAAATAAACTACACTAAACATTAAGGGCAAATGAAAATACAGTTTCGTCACTTTGGTCATCATTTTTGCGCTGAAGTAATTTTTCTATGACTTTAGCGCCAGACTTCTTCGATTTGTGCAATATTGTCATTACTGCCATAAGTGGTTTGAAAGGTGTATTACAACTGAATACCGCTGCTTCCCATACGGGCAACAGTTGAGAAACAGATATTTTTTGGCGGCCCAACAATGATTAAGAAACACTGTTCTACACGACACAACAGATGGAAACTTGGAAACGCATGGAGATCTACAACTTCTTTGTGTGTGGTTAGGTCAAGGAAATTAGTTTCAGGACTCTCCCATATGCATTGTTTTCGCTCAGGTAAGGTTGCATTTCATGATTTCTTCGCATCTACTGTCATGTTTGTTGCTGTTGCACGCACCGTTTACGAGTAGTTTGTTTTCCCCCGTTTTTATCAAAATGTAACTATAGATGTCAACATTGTGTACGTGCTGAAAGCTTCATTTATGATTGTTGCCTTTGGTGAAAGCTTAACTCTTAAAGGTTTTGCTTTCTCTTATTTGGACTCGTCCAGTTGGTGCTTTTCAAAACACTCGCAGAAAACGTGTGTTTAGGGAATACAAATAATATTAAGATAATACTTAAATTTTAACTAAACGTTAAAAGTATATCAAACAAACCTTTAACAAAGTGATCACTGCAAACTCATACATACTTCGACTCTGCTCCCTTGGACTGGAGTGTGCGCTACTTTTCTCAATGTTTTTTGTAAAATCGTGCACTCTTCCGCCCTTTTTGATTACCTCTCGAAGAACTCTGAAGAAAAACGTTGATCCTTTTTCACGATTTGATCGATTTGTACAGCCGAAAACATCGCAAGCATAGGGCATTTTTCTTTGAGAAAGGCTAAATGGTGTCTAGTACCCATTGAGAACAGACGCTGGCTTGACCACCACGCATATCAAATGAGCCGGACTGTACGTCATGTAAATCCAAGCAATTCCAAGCCACTCCCTGCTCCCAATATAGCAAGGCTGATACGATACAGAGAGGAAGAAGACGGCACAGAATGCAGGGACATGGTTTAGCTCTATTTATTTCTATACAATATTATGAAGTGTGAAAACTAATCCAAAATGTGTATGGTGTGACTAAGTGTAGCGATTAGCTGAGTGTTACCATGAGTGTTGAGCGAGAGACGGAAGTCCAAGGGGGCAAGGCAAGCTGGGAGATCCAGAGACAGGCAGGAGGTCTGGGGCAAGAGCGAGGCGTCAAAGTCTGTGTCCAAAGGTCGAAATCCAAAGAGGCAGCCAGGGGAACCAGAGGGAATACGGGGAGACGAGACACACTGCTCGTAACGAGGAAACGGAGGAATGCTGTGTACGGGAACAGGTAGCTACGTTCTGGCCCGAAACACAGGTTTGCTCTGGCTTAAGAAGCCCAGGGAGCTCATCAGCGACAGGTGTGTTGAGTGCTGAATGATTGCAGATTGAATGCAGCCACCTGCTGCAGTCGGAGTGGCGCGTGCAGGTGCACGCTCGGAGGTGCGCGCTTGGAGGTGTGCTCAGCGCAGCGCAGACATGAATGCGCGCTGGTGTCCACCCGGGCCGTGACAAAGGCAAGGCAATATTATTTATAGCACCTCACTGTCGTATTCAGTGAGGAAGGTTTATGAATGCAATGAGTACGTCAAATTATCGAGTTAATTAGGATGAAATAATTACAGTCATATTTAGCGCCTAATGTTTTTTTCCCGCGTTAATCAAATTTTAAATCACTAAAGTATGACTGTCTCTGTACCTGTGAGTTGCTTCGCTCTCTTCTTGTGCTTGACTAAAAGCAACAACAGATTTATTTGGTGAGATTAAAAAAAAAAGATTGATTTGATTACCTAATTACAGGCCATAATAAATCAATTGCTGTTTGCTGTCATCGCTTGACAGTACTAGTAATGCCATCCATCCATCCATTTTCTACCGCTTGTCCCTTTTCAGGGTCGCGGGGGGGTCGCTGGAGCCTATCTCAGCTGCATTCGGGCGGAAGGCGGGGTACACCCTGGACAAGTCGCCACCTCATCACAGGGCCAACACAGATAGACAGACAACATTCACACTAGTAATGATGTTAAACAAGTTATTTATTTGATCTATTTACTACATCCATCCATCCATTTTCTACCGCTTGTCCCTTTTGGTGTGGCGGGGGTGCTGGAGCCTATTTCAGCTGCATTCGGGCGAAGGCGGGGTACACCCTGGACAAGTCGCCACCTCATCACAGGGCCAACACAGATAGACAGACAACATTCACACTAGTAATGATGTTAAAAAAGTTATTTATTTGATCTATTTACTACAAATAATGTATTTTTGTTCATCTACCTATACCAGGCACTTATAGCGAGGCAGAGCAATTAAATGCTCTTCCACTACATAGCAGTATGTACAGTACATGTACAGTATGTAATCAACCTGTGCAGTCATGGCACACTCGGTGGTGCGGTACAAGATGTTATAAAGGTAAGACTTATTGGGGATACTCACCCCCCACTAGCAGGACGATGCCCCCCGTCATGGCAACGCGGGCCTTGCGGAGTTTGTCGCCACCCCCGCAGGTGGTGCACTTCATGCCCATGCAGGCCACGCCCAGGCCCGCCACCGACACGATAATGCCCACGATCATCAGCGCCCTGGTGGCCTGCAAAGAGCCTGCAGAAGATGGGACACTTTAGGGCCACTTTGCACTGCAACATGGAGGCTGTTATTTATGATGTGATGGTTGGGGCCTCAGTGTCAACTCTTCCTGGAAGAGAAACCATGGGTAACAAAACAACACGGTGTGGCGCCACACATTGAAATACGACTGTACTCCGCTCAGCTGTCTGCCCCCACCCCACCTCCCATAAAGCCATCACAGGGTGAACCTTCCTTTGTCTCGGTCCACCTAGAACCAGTCTGTGCCAGTCCTGCCCGGCCCGGCCATGCCCCACGCACAAACAGCACCCTCCTGCAGTGAGGCCTCCATTGTGAGTTGGAACAGTCTGGAAACAGTTGTATCATTGTTGACCTACTAGCTTGTTTTTCCTCACCTGGCTGGACATCAAAAGTTTAAAAAAGTTAACGTACTGTACCACAATTTACCCTGCCTGTCATGCTAACAGTTATGGGCAGTAACAAGCTACATGTAGCTAAGCTACGTAGCGTAACTACATTTTCCAGTAGCTTAGCAGCAGCTTAGCTACTTTTTTAACGAGTATTAATTCCTGTTGCTTAGCTACTTTTAGATCCATGTAGCTAGGTAGCTTACATCAAAGCTACAAGCTACAAAGAGAGAAAATGGATCGCTAATCCAGGCCAAAAAATATGGAGTAAATACAATGACCTGGATGAATCCATACATACGGAAAAAATCCAGGATGATTGGTTGTGTTTGTATGATGAGTCACAATTGGCTAATGTTAGGGCGAAACATTACGGACTGGTCAATCAGAGGCAAGATAAGGCGGGTCATCCAAACTAGTAAGCAAAATCATAACAGTAATGCAATCACGTCACATGACGATTAGGGAGTTGGAGACAGAGGGACGCTTCAAGCTGACGACTCAAAAAAAAAAAACATACTTGAAAATGTCAGAGAGATTCTTTCCCGCAGATTAGATTTTTCCCTTAGTGATGAAGATGACGTGCAGGAAAGCCACAATAATGCATGTTCTTAGTCATATTTAGACAAATGTATGTGTTTAGAGAAAACAATGCCCCAAACCTTAGTTTTTAGTTGTTTACTCTGTAAACCAAAATCATAACTGCTCTCTTCATCTAAGATGTCCAACACAAATTTAGGAACACACATTGAGGTGAGTTGAGTTCATGAAAAGTTTTACTGCACATAACTATTACCAACTGTTCCCAAACAACACACGTGTCATTGTTTGTTTTGTCAAAATTAAGATCAGTGTTGTGCCGTCAGGACCAGCAAGGTCTTCTCTGCTGGCCTAACATAACCAGAAATCATGACCATAATTAACGATACAATTATTTTTTAATTTACTCTCCCTAAATATCTTAAAGTATTTATATTTTCTTCATGTCATATTATGATTGTTCCACTGCTGTTGTTTTTAGTTTTAGTTTGTATCCAATCAGAATTCAGCTAATTTATGTTGCCATGCTGTATGAAATCTGCCAGGGGCCTTCAGAATCAACAATGCACTGTAAGTGAATGGGGACATACAGGTGATAGAGAGTTGCGATAACGAATCAGATCACGAGTTGTTGTCAATGAGGCCTTCTAGATGGCCTCACATTGAACGTGACATTTATGCGTACTGTGATTGAATACTCATCAGGACCGTTAGCGGATGAATTTGAGAACAGTGAGTTTAGAGACAGTTGCGATAGCCAATCAGATCACGAGTTGTTGACAACAGCCTATCTAAGTAGCCTGATGTTAACGAGACTGTGATTGGATACTCACTTGTCATTCCAAAGTGAGTATCCATTCACAAGTTTCAATTTAGCAGGAAGCGGGAAGTGTTGTGCCGTAGCCAGACCGGGATAGCAGAGAAGGAGAACAAAACGTTGATTAGGTGGCAAATATATATTTGCAAAGTCATTTTCAAGAAGGATAATTAAAGAGAAACGACATCTTGTGAGACGATCGGCCAACCCCGGAAGCTAGCTCAGCTGTTCTGGCGATGAAATTTGGAAATGCTCGCCATTTCCACTCGAATAAGCCAACGACGAGGGGTACCACTGGCTTATACAGCGTTGAATAGGTCCTACTAATTGTGAGTTCAAATATGTTATTTTTTCACTTTTAATATGTTTTTTGAAATTTTAATTTTGACAGTACCGCCTGCATAAGATATGTTATGCTGATGCGTTTGAATTAATTTTTAAATGCACCAGAAAATATCCAGTTTTGTACACTGTTTATGTGGTTCAATGCGCAGTAGGGCGTAAATGTGTTCCTGTATAGTATTTCTCCAGCAATGGTAATGTGATGACATCAATTATGGTATTTTGAGAGGTAATCTTTTAAGTCGGCCATCACTGAAGGCCTAGGTGGGAAACGCACGGCCCGCCACTGATATAGATAGATGCTGTTTTTTTACTGGAGGTAGAGAAAATGAATAACATTATAGGGGTGGGTCAAAGAAAAGGCAAACTAAATACAATAGGGTGTGGGGACCCCTGGTGGTAGTTGTAGGAAGTCCCCAGCTAAATGACAGATAGTTAATAGTAATGGACCCTTATTGGGTCCATTTGTACACTCTCAGTTACATTCACATTGATTATTATACATGTGGGCCCATAGATATAAATGCCGTTAAATGTAATTTTGATGTAGCAAGCTACTTTTGCCATGTAGTTTGTAGTGTAGCTTGCTACAATTCTTCGGGGATAGCTTCCCCTGTAGCTTAGCTACATTTAATCGAGAGTAACTTGGAGCTTAGCTTACTACATTTTCCAAGTGGCTTGCCCATCACTGCATACTACTGTACAACCCCCAACTGGATGGACACGTTACTGTCCCCACTAAACATAACAATACTACAATAATACATCATATTAAAATATAATAGTATTAAATATACAAAACATTTAAAATAAATACATTGATTGGCAACACTAAAAATTGGCCCTAGTGTGTGAATGTGAGTGTGAATGTTGTCTCTCTATCTGTGTTGGCCCTGTGATGAGGTGGCGACTTGTCCAGGGTGTACCCTGCCTTCCGCCCGATTGTAGCTGAGATAGGCTCCAGCGCCCCCCGCGACCCCAAAAGGAATAAGCGGTAGAAAATGGATAGATGGATGGACATTGATAAATAAATAAATAAAATGAACACTGCCTTATTCATTTAAAGCTGTCCTTCTCAAATAGTGGGGAACATGACCCCGGGGAACATGTTAACAGTATCATGCTTCAAACCTACAAACTGCAGCCATTAATCCTGACTTGAAATTGTTTTTATTCATTTTTGCTTCGTAGGTTAAATTGTTTTATATATTGTTCTCCCAAGTTACTGTTGCCAATCTATTTGAATTGCTTATTATTTATTGAGTTTATTTAATTTTATTTTTCAGTATCAAATGGCTCAAGTTGGTCGAAAAATGTTTCTGGTTTAAATAAGGATATATCGTTTTTTAATTTCAGGCAAATCGATGCGCTTTAAATCTTTTCTGTCACAGACTAAAAAACAATGTTAATAAAGTTATTGTTTGTTGATAGTTGAGATATATTTATTTATTTTCTTCTGTTTTTATGGTTAATAAGGATATAATGTAATGCTGAGGTGCATGCACTTATAACAATATTGTAGACAAGCGATATTTATAGTCGTGGCGGAGAGTGGTGGGGAGGGCGCAAATTATTTTATTCTTCTTAGGATATAACAGAATATAATTGAAAAGCAGTAATTCAAAGGTATGTTCATTATAACACTACTGTATCGCTTCTGTATCACTTGTGTATCAGGGGTGTCTAAACTATTTTACATGGAGGGCTGCATACCGAAAAATGAAAGGAGGCGAGGGCCACGTCGATAAATTTTATTCAATTACTTCATCTTTCTTGCTAAATGTATTTGTTCTTTTCGTATTGACAGAAAAAAAAATACATATACTGCATGTATTTGCATATATTTGTATTCAATTATATATAATAATGTTACAAATATTATATTGTCATACATTAAACATTTTTTTTTCACCAAACAAAAATAAATACTCAAGTATCTGGTGGGCTTATGTATAACAACGTTGTTCATGTTAGTAATGTAGGTTGGAAAGTAGTTATAATCTGTAATAATGATGAACTATTAGTTTTGTCTTTACTACTAATTTAACAAATATTATATTAGACATTCAAAACTTTTTTGTTAAAACAAAAGTAAGTATCTGATTGACTTATGATTTCAAAGCAAGTTATCAATAAAATTGCACATTGTAAAATTGACAATAGATTTTTTGGTAAAGAATTTTACTGTAAAAAAACCGTGGTAGCGTTTTGCCATTAACAGTAATACACCGCAAAAACAACAACCACTGATTTTACGGTAAAAACTGGCTAATATCGCCAGAATTTTACCATAAAAAAAACATGGTATCATTTTTCCATTTACAGTAATATGCTGTAAAAAACTCCCACCATCAATTCTAAGATAAAATTATGACGACTGAACTGTCAGTCTATATAAAAAAAAGATAAAACGTCCAAAATGCATATGCAACTGTATAATAATATCACAAGGTGAATCCTTATACTTCTATATTAATTTATTACTCACTGTTACAAGTGGCCTTCTGAGGGGAGCCATAACTGCGATGTGGCCCTCAGTGAAAACGCGTTTGAGGCCCCTGTGCTAAGATTTGTAAACAAAACATCCACATATTACCTTTAGGTTACAGGTGATGAAGCAAATTAGTGTACTGTCTGATAATACAGCTCATTAATATTGATTTTATTTTACTTTTACAATGTGCATAGGGCAATAAAAAACAAGCTGCGGGCAAATAAAACGGCCTGTGATTCTACATGTAAACCATAATAAATATATGATTGAGTGTAACTACTACTAATATTGCTACTACTACTACTACTACTATTTTGCACAAAGTTCTTATTTAGCATATTGATCTACAGTATTATGCAGGTGTCTCTAATGTTGTGACTGGTGCGCACATGACCACTAAAAGCACCTTCTAGTGGTCATGTGCTGAAAAGTGCTTACAATGGAAAACAAGTCCATTATGAAGGAGTGTCCAAAGTTTTTCAGAAGAAGTAAAGGCCACATTGATACATTTTGTACACAAAAGTTGCTAAAATCCGGTGTAAGTAAATATGGGCTGAGCTATCTGAAGAAGAAGAAAACATCCACATTATAGCTTTGTGTAATAGTGGCCTAATAATGTGTTTTGTTTATTTTTACAATTGGCAAACTAAGCCGATGTAAGCCAATCCATGCTGAGCTCTCAACTTCATGTCATAGCTGACACGTGTAACCTTTTTTTCTCTTAATTTTGTAAATATGCTACGGGGCAATAAAAATGAGACGCCTGCCTTTGTGAAACAGGACATTGAAAACAAGCTTGCATGTATTATCATTATTATCATTTCTGTATGAAGACGTACTGTCCAGCTGCAGGATGGAGTCGTAGATCTTGCACTGGAGCTGCCCGGTGCTTTGGAAGGCGCAGGACATCCACAGTCCCTGGTACATGGCCACGGCCGTGATGATGTTGTCCCCGATGTAGGCTGACATCTTCCACTGGGGCAGAATGGTGCCGATGATCAGCGCCACGATGCCAATCAGTGACATGAAGAAGCCCAAAAGCTGAATACCAGAGTTGGCCATTTTTCTTTAAAAAAAAAAAAGAAAAAGCTTGTCCAAAATGTATTGATGCTCCTGGAAGTGTGTTGGAGCTCTATGCAAAATGCCCTTTGGAGTGTATGTGTGTGTGTGCTCTGAGGGGTCTTCTTGGGGATGGGCATGTAAGATGTGGGTGTGTGTTGTTGTCATTTGTGCTGGGAAATGTTCCCTCCATTTCCAAGCAAACAGGTTGCCACTGGAATCCTTTTTTTTTTTTGTCAACCATATACTCCGCACAAATGTTCACGTCCTCATGAGGCATTTCTCAGTGTTTGTCTTTGCATACTTCCTATGACTGTATGTGTGCTGACCTAGATCAGTGTTTTCCCACGCGGACCACCAATTAAAGGAATTACAGCATATCTCCAGGCCAGTGATATGCTAATGAGGCCTATTGGAGGGACGGGGGGAGGGGGGGAGGGGAGGGGGGAATAAACATGGACAGCTATGTCATTAGAGGATGTTTATATCAGCAAAGTTTTGGCCTTTGTGCAAAAGTGATGCAAAAAGTCACCATTTGTCTTTGAGGACAATAATGCACTGAATTGACAAAAGTAATGAAGGAGGACTTGAAAAAGAAAACATTTTCAGTCTTTAGGGGTTTCCAAACTTTTGGGGGTGGTAAGTCATTGTGTGAGCATCATGTGAGCATCTTACAATATCACGATGATATTGATACAAAAAAGTTGGTCACAATATTCAGTTAATCATCGTATGCAACTTAGGATGTCCTGATCAACATTTTTGGCCTGCCGATCCTGATCCCATTTTGAATCCCGGTACAATAATTTGACAATAGATTATAGAACTAAAAATGTTTTATAGCAAGTAACTATAAAGTAAACACATTTTTATAAAGTTTATCTTATTAAATGTATATTTTGCTAGTATTTTTGTAAATCAGTTGATTTGTGGTATTGAATGCTATATAATTTTTTTCCCATTGCACCTTCCACCGTAACTTTTTCCTGAAACCGTCCCTTGAGCTGTCTGGAATTATTGCAAGTTTAACATAAAGATTCCATTCTTTTATGCAGACAAGAATATAAGTTGGTGTATTACCTGATTCTGATGACTTGCATTGATTGGAATCAAACAAAATTCCCAGTAGTGCTGACAACTTCCACATTTTCGATTTTACATTGTGGAGGACAAAAGAAGTCCTCCTTTATGTCCAATACCACATTGAAGTGGTTGGTTTTTGGCATCTTATTTGTCCAGCTTCCATATTCGTTTTTATACACTTTACAAGGAATATATGGATGGCAAACTCAGTGGCTTGCTAGCTTGTTTGTGCTAGCTTTCAGAGACTCTTATTTTGTTAGCGCAGGCAGGATGGAGCAGCACTTTTATTGTAAAGACAGGAACTGTGCTGTCAGTCCTTAGGCTTTTGACGTGATGTACGGTTGAAATAAAAACTGTTTCTTGCCTTCCTGACAGTCTTTTTTCCTTCACACTGAGCTCGCAGCAGCCAGCGTCATCTCACAAGATCCTTGGGTGCCGCAAATGTCAATCAAGTGATGAAAGTGATGTCATAGTGAAGATTGATGATCGCCAATTATTAGGTGTATTTTTTCAATGCCTGGCTGGCGGTCGACTGACACACCCTCTGCGATCGACTGGTAGCTTGCGATCGACGTAATGGGCACCCTTGTCCTACAGAGTCATTGTACCAAGGTCTAACACATATCTCCATCAGTCTACTACATACCAAGGATGTTGCGGCTGTGGAATTTGCTTCCCACCCATATATTTCCTTTAACTGCCAACATGGTCAAATTCAAGAGTTGTGTAAACTCATATTTAATTAGTATGTTTCCTTGTAACAACTTACTTCCGCTATTTTCTATATGCTCACACAGTTCATTATTACTTTTAATTATTGTGTATATTTTGGTAATTTAGGGCCACATTTCATCATGTTATGATGTTAACATCAGGCCCAAAGATATAAAAAATTTAGTTAGTTAGTGCACAATAACTAATCAAAAGCAAAAAATGTTTTTGGCTTCCATTTAAGTCATTTGACTTTAGACCAAGCCTACCTGTATCCAAAGACTTACTACCTGAGTTTGTAAACAATAACGAAAACAACCAAGATGCTAGTTATCAGTAGTGTTGACAAACCTACTTTAAATGGTTAGTCGGTTATACTTGTATAGCACTTTTCAACCTTCAAGGTACTCAAAGTGCTTTGACACTATTTCCACACACACACACACACACACACACACACACACACACACACACACACACACACACACACACACACACACACACACACACACACACACACACACACACACACACACACACACACACACACACACACACACACACACACACACACACTCACACACTGATTGCGGGAGCAAGGGTGAAGCGTCTTGCTCAAGGACACAACGGACGTGACTAGGATGGATCACTTTAAAAATGCATTCAAAAACCATCAACAATACTTTGTTTACGTTCTGTAACCTGTGTAATAACCAAGCTGTAGTGATATTGTTATTGTAAGAGCGAACACTGACTAACTCTTTTTGTAGCTTACTCACACATCGGCGTGCTACGGTATTAGCCGTAAAAGCTAACCATGACAAGAGATAAGCTAGCTTCTACGTGAGCACGAAACGTGCTTTAGAATTTGTAATGCACAACACACTGCGATAGAACACCAATATGCACTGACTGAAAAACATGAACAATCATATTACAGTATCTGTAAAGTATTAACCCACATTTTATGCTTTGTTTGTACACAGCTAGCCAGACAGTGTAGGTAGTTTCAATAACTCGTGTGACGTACTGTATTTATCATGATCGATAGTAAAGTGTGACTCACTCAATGGACAGTTGTCTGTTTTGTCCAGGTGGCCAGGGGTGTTTTTTCCGGATTATTTGGGTAAGCACGCCATTTATGTCAAAATAGCGTGTCTCCAAATTCCACATTTGCAGCTTCATGTCACTTTCACCTCACTATCTCGGCTTCCGTCTGCTCCAAAGAGTCACCCTCTTCTCCGTGCTCGCTTCTTGAAGCATCTGTTCATCCTCCGTACACTCGGTTTCAAAAAGATAAGGTTGTGAACCCTCATTTGTCCAAAAATATTTGTCTTCGTTGTCTGTTATCAAGTCCGCCATGATTAGAACACACTTGTTTATGAATCCGGAAACGGAAATCAATGCACAGAAGAAGTCAGTTCCGGCATTGATAAAATGACCAAAATACGGTAAATATTGAACATATTACATATTGTTATGAACATGTCCGTTACTACATTATATATAGAGTTGCAGTGTGTATATACAACGTTGATGGAAGGGTTTGAAGTTGTTTTAGAGGGCTTGGAAGGCTACAACTGTGACTCCCATTAGCCGCATTTTGCAACCATTTTTTATCATCTTTAAAATCCTAAAAAAAAAAAAAAGACTCTCTCTCTCATAATGATTGTGAACAATATGCAAACTTCCAAAAAAGTGCAGGTCCTCTTTAAGTAAAAATATTAAACATGTAATGCTTCCCCCCCGCCCCAATTTTGACCCTTTTGAAGGTTTTTTGATCAGATAATGTCACAGGCTAATTTACTAAAAAATAACTCATGTTATGCAAATGTTTACTAATTGAAAACTGTGACATAATTTGATCAAAAGGACTTCAAAGAGTTGAAAAAAAAGAAAGGTGTTTTTGTTTAGAGCTGAGGTTGATTGAGAGATTTGAGCAAAGAAAGTAAAACAAATATTCAAACATTTTGAATTTAACATTGAAACCCCCCTCCAAGACAAGTATCATGGATGAAGAACATATTTCACCCCCCCGCCCCCACCTGACCCCCCCTCCACTCTCCACCGTGAATATGAATATTGTAAAAATTGTCCATAAAATTTTTATAACTATACCTCTGCACAACATTGTAAGCTTATTTGTGATAATCTGTCACTTCATTGCTGTTTGTTTCCTTGTCTAATGTTTATTTCCTGTCAGCGCTCTCATTTGTTACATTTCCTGCATGTCTCCCTCAGCAATCCAATCCAATCCACTTTATTTATATAGCACATTTACACAACAAGAATGTTTCCAAAGTGCTGCCCAGCCATGTTAAAAACAATATTAAAAACAATATTATGCTACACCAATGACTGAATAAAAACAAAGAATAAATGAATAGAAAACCAATACAGAGACAATATAAAAAATAAATATGATTAAAAACGATTTTAAAGGGTAAAACCAATTAAAACAGTAAAATAGACATCAAAATTTATAAAAAACACACAGGACAACAGAGGATAGAAGACCACACAACTCACGTAGTGTTAAAAGCCAAAGAATAAAAGTGGGTCTTAAGACGAGACTTAAAACACTCCACTGTGGAAGCAGTTTGAACATGGAGAGGCAGAGTGTTCCAGAGTTTAGGGCCGACCACAGAGAAGGCCCTGTCTCCCCTGGTTTTAAGTCTCGTCCTGGGCACCACGAGCTGGAGCTGGCTCTCGGACCTCAGAGCGCGCGCAGGAGTGTAAATTTGGATGAGGTCCGAGATATACTGAGGTGCCAGTCCATGTAAAGATTTAAAAACAAACAGCAAGGATTTAAAATCAATTCTAAAATGAACAGGGAGCCAGTGCAAACTCCGAAGAATTGGGGTTATATGCTCGCGTTTCCTGGCCCCTGTTAAAAGTCGTGCTGCCGCGTTCTGGACTAACTGCAACCTGGAGAGAGCTTTTTGGCTAATGCCAGCATAAAGTGCATTGCAGTAGTCCAGGCGACTTGAAATAAAAGCATGCACGACTTGTTCAAAAAGGTTAAAAGATTAAAATGGTTTTACCTTTGCTAAAAGACGAAGATGATAAAAACACGATTTTAAAACGCCATTGACTTGTTTGTCAAATTTAAAATCGCTGTCTATAGTGACGCCAAGGCTGGTGACTTTGGGACGCACATAATTTTGCAATGGTCCCAAGTCAGTGAGGGCCGGACCAAAAACTGAAATTTCCGTTTTTCCCTCATTCATTATTAAAAAATTCTGGGCTACCCAAGCCTTGACATCACATAGACAGTTCAGAAGGGGTGTCAGGGGGTTGTGGCCTTTTGAAATTGGCATATAAATTTGGCAGTCATCTGCATAAAAGTGATAAGACACTCCATGTTTCTTAAAAATCTCTCCAAGAGGGAGAATGTACAAGGAAAACAGGATGGGGCCTAGAATGGATCCCTGGGGGACACCACAGTAAAGCGGAGCAGAAGAAGAGGTGGCGTCCCCCAGCCTGACAGAGAAGGACCTCTCTGACAGGTAGGATCTGAACCACTCTAATGCAGTCCCCCTGACACCCACACAGTCTCTCAGGCGGTCTAAAAGAATTGTGTGGTCGACTATCAAAGGCAGCTGTAAGATCTAAAAGCACTAAAATGGCAGAGCTACCAGAATCAGACATTAAAAGCAAGTCATTAAAAACCTTTAAAAGTGCAGATTCAGTACTGTGCAAAGCTTTGTATCCAGACTGAAATGGATCTAAAGTGCTATTTTCATCTAAAAAAGGCTGAAGTTGCGCTAAAACACATTTCTCCAGAATTTTTGACACAAAAGGTAATTTGGAAATGGGCCGATAATTTGACAAACTTGTCGGATCTAGACCTGTTTTTTTAATCAAAGGCTCGACAACAGCTCTTTTACAAAAAGAGGGGACACAGCCAGACACAGCACCGTTTTCCCCTCACCTGCTGCTGATTGGCAGCCTGGCCACACCTGGTGCTTATCAGCAGGCTGCTATTTATGCCTGCCTCGTCTGTATCTCAGCGCTCGAGGATTGATTATTGTTTTGGACCGTTTACATGCACGACTGCTTCTCTCTGTTTGAGAGTATTAAAATCCTCTTACCTGCTCATCGTTCTCCTGGTTCCTGCATCTTGGGGCCACAACTACTGCAGCCTTGCGAGTTCCTGACATTATTAACATTATCAACAACAGTGAAGCCAAGTGCTACGTACGCTTCATCATATTCTGGTATGGCAAAAAAAAGCATGTTCCCCGTTGTCACATGCGCCCCCCCCCCTGCATAGACTTAGACTTAGACTTAGACAAACTTGAATGATCCACAAGGGCAATTGTTCCACACAGTAGCTCAGTTACAGAGGATGAAAAGTGTAAGGATGGAAAGGATAATGCAAGTATAAAGTAGACTAAAATGTACCATAGTAGCAATATAAAATATAACATAAATGTAATATTTACATATTATATATACAGTATATGATATATACTGATATATTATATTTTTATATAATATATACAATATATAACATTTACCATGTACAATATTACAGTATATGTACCGTATTTTCCACACTATAAGGTGCACCTAAAAACCTCCAATTTTGTCAAAAGCTGACAGTGCGCCTTATAATCCGGTGCGCCTTGTATATGGACCAATATTGAGCCACAACAAACCTAAACTTCATTTTCATAAAGTTTAGGTCTCGCAACTACGGTAAGCAGCCGCCCCGTAGAAGAAGAAGAAGCGCGCGGTGCATGCTGGGATATATGACTGCGCTAGGCGTGCCGTTTTGATTTCCATTTGTTTATTTATGTAAAGACCCCAAAATGGCTCCTATTAAGAGACACGCTTACGACGCAGACGCAGAGTTTAAACTTAAGACGATCAGTCACGCAGTAGAACACGGGAATAAAGCAGCAGCGACACTGACTCGATTAATGACGACTTCGACGAGACGGAGCCGGGCATGTTGGATGCCGTATTCGCCCAACTGTTTAATTCGGACACTGAAGAAGAAGAATTCGAGGGATTTGTGGATGAGGAATAACTTCATAAAGTGAGCTTTACATGTTTATTTTGTGTGTTGTGTTGTGTGACATTAACGTTTGAGCAACGTTGAGTTATTGATATATTGTTATTGTACTGTTACTATATTGTGATTGCACTAATGTTTGATTTACCGTAACAGTATCACTGTTTTTTACGTGTTTATTGAATCAGGGAAAAGTTCCCCTCCACTATGTGATATAAATGTTGCACTACATGTTATACCTTGCTGTTGTTAAAAGATAAACAAAACACCACATCACTGACTTTACCTCGGGAAAAATAATAAAACAGCTGTTTATTCATTTTGGGAGTGAACAGAGTTGTCAGAACGCTGGTTTGTAATCTATTAATAAAGTTTGACTGACCTATCTGACTGTTTTGTTGACATTCCCTTTAGCGCAGCTCCATCTAATGGATGCATAGGTGCGCCTTATAATTCGGTGCGCCTTATATATGAACAAAGTTTTGAAACATGCCATTCATTGAAGGTGCGCATTATAATCCGGTGCGCCTTATAGTGCGGACAATACGGTAACAGCTGCAGCATAAAATAGAGAGTAGATCCCGCAGAAAATATACATTATAAACAAAGAGAGGTAACTAACATAGAAGCGGTCAGGTAATAGACAGATATCATCTATTGCTGTATGGCGAGTGAGTATACAGCTGGATGGAGTGCGGAATGAAGGAGTTCACTGTGGGAACGAACCTGAAGGAGCCTGTTGGAGTATGAGCTTCGCTGTCCCTCAATTGTTTGGTGAAGCGGGTGGGCAGGATTGTCCATGATGGCAAGCAGTTTGTCCAGTGTCCTCCTGTCCCTCACCGACACAACCGCCTCCAACTGCGTGCCAGTAGTTTGGCTAGCCAGTTTGTCAATCCGGTTTAAGTCCCTTTTGTTGGTGCTGCTCCCCCGACAAACCACTGCAAAGTACAGGGCACTGGCCACAACAGACTGATAAAAGATCTCCAACAGGTTGCTGCACACATCAAAGGACCTGAGCACCACTATTTGAGAAGGACTGGATTAATACAACAAAAAATAAAGCCAAATATTCAGCAAACATTTACTGAAAGTACAAAACAGTCAGCCTTTGTGCCTTGAGGGTTAATAAAGGACCTTCCAGGCCACAAATGTCCTCGGGCCGGCCTTTGGACACGAAACACATCAAAGAGGCCTTTTTAGACGTGGTTTTGTGCCGCTAACTTTCACACTGGACAGGGAAAATGAGAGAGGAAGTACTGAGCATTGTGCCCAAACAATCTGGCAGGTGATGAGGTGGAGCATGCTCACCTCCACCCCTCCACCCTGGATGGATTTAGCAGATATTACAGTGTCTGCCATCGGCTTATTTTTTTGACTTGTGCTGAACTTTTGTCTCTTGTCGCCTCGACAAACGCCTCCTTGTTGCCCAAGACCCCCCTTCGCTTTGATAGCAAGGATGAAGGCATGAAGGTTGTGTGTTGCTGTGGACAGTCCTCGGCGCCTTCCAGTGTCGTCTCCGTTGGTAACCTAATTTATATGATGTCCTCTTGGCTCGCACACAAGACAAAAATTGCACTTTAAAGCCGCCCCCGCCCTTCCTTCTTCTTGCACTTCACTTTTCCTTTCTTTATTAGAGCAGTAAACACACATTTGTCTCGCTGCTTAAGGCTGAAGCAAAAAAGGGGGAGGGGGGGGGGGGGGGCTAAATCAGCCCAAAGAGGAGCACTGACTGCATTCTCTCATGGGGATTTTTACCCCCTCACATTTCTGAGGCCTCCTCCTGGGCTGAAGTGCGCGAGAAGGAGGGCGACTCCAGTGATTGAAGTCCCACAAGTGCCCCCCCCCGACCCCCGGGATGTAGATACAGCACCCACGCACAGCTTTTCCCTGAAAAGCTTAAATCTGCACAAACTAGTGGAACGGCGCCTTTTTGCTTCACGCTCGATGTCGTCCTCTTATGCAACTTTAGTGTTGAATGAGCGACCGGTGGACTGTGGTCCTCTGGAGACAGAGCAAGGCCTTCTTTTCTCTTGGACTGTAAAAAATAAAATCTAGGTGCACCATGTGGACAGTTTCTCTCTGCCGCTGCACATCAGCGAGCAGGAAAACAGCTGATGACATCACACTCTGTGGAAGCCAATTAATGTCCCGGAGTGTTTTGTTGTGTGTGCCGAAAAGGAAGCTACTGTGTCTTAAAGCGTTTAATTTGTGTTATTGCAAATAAATGAAAGTGCAGAGATGATTCACAATTGCTTGTGCCACCTACAAATGTAATAAACTAACACAGTGGTTCTTAACATTGTTGGAGGTACCAAACCCCACCAGTTTCCTATGCGCATTCACCGAACCCTTCTTTAGTGAAAAATAAAATGTTGTTGTTTTTTTTAAAATTCAAGACAAAGTTATATGTTTTTGGTAACACTTTAGTATGGGGAACATATTATAAGTAATAAAGACTTAATTTAGAGTTATTTGGACAGTAGGGGAACCCTAACCAACTTTGGTTAGGGTTAGGGTCAGGGTTAGAGGGTTAGGGTTATATTAAGGCCATTAATAAGTACTTAATAATGACTAGTTAAGAGCCAATATGTTACTAATTTGCATGTTAATAAGCAAGTAATTAATGGTGAATATGTTCCCCATACTAAAGTGTTACCATGTTTTTTTACAGGTGCATAAAATGAACCGTGCATGAACATCACCTTGTTCAAACAACAAAACCAACACAGTGTATAAACTCACAACAAATTACACACCTGCAAATCAGTCTGACTTCTGCTGTTGCCGTATCCGTAATACGCCGATAGGGAGAAGTTTGTATTTACACGATGAGTCGGGTGTGTTTTGACCTCCGCCGAACCCCTGAGCCCGACTCACCGAACCCCGAGGGTTCAATCGAACCCAGGTTAAGAACCACTGAACTAACAAAACGCAGCATTTTTGTTCTCTGTAAAACTTGATCATTGATTGATTGATTGATATTAATCAATCAGTCAATCAAGTAATCGAGATGAGACATAACGAACACATTTAAAAACTCACACTTTATGGTCATGCAATCTCCTTGTAGTTTGAAATATATACAGGTTGCTGCCCTCTAGCGGACAAGACCCCACACCACCGTTTTTCACTTTGACTGAAATCCCTCGTCTATCGCGGAAGTTATGGTCCAGACTCCAGAGACACCAATAAGAGAATCGCAATATTGCTATTATTATTTCTTTTTTTAAATGTATTTTTTATTCATATCTTTTAAACACAAATTACGTACAAATAGCATTGTTTAAATTAAATACCTGACACAATTAGATCACTTTAAAACTGATAGGAGACACAAACACAATAATTTAAAAGTCCTATATTATGTTGAGCTGCTTTGGCGGTACAAAAGTGAAAGGAAAACAGCCCTTTTTTTTCTGGAATTTTGTCCATCGTCCTCAAACCCCATATGAGACTAGAATGCACTTGTCTTTCCCTTTTCTGTGACTTTTAAATAGTGAAAAACTGCTAGTATGAGGCGGCCAATAACGCAGGCAATGGGTATTTTGTCATGATGCCACGTGACAGTTTTGGACTTTGTCATTGTTTTCCTGTGTTTTGTGATATTTCTGTTTCAGTGTTCCTTCCCCCCGTGTTTTCCATTTCCTGTTGGAGCGCTGAACTGACACACGTATCCTTTGTTGCTCATCAGAATGCTTTGTAGGACAAATTGCATTGCTTGCATGCATCTTTACATGTTTTCTGCCTACAACAAGCTTCAGTATTTTTACCCGTAGTTGACTGCTTGTCTCATGCTGGTGCTCCTTACTTATTCTAATTAGACAACCTTTTTACCTGCACTTTGTCTCCTGTGTCTGTAACCTGGGGTCACGCCAAAAGCCAACATGTGGCATCATTACAGATACGCTGTAATCTGCCATATCAAGCCATCTAAAAACCATTCTAAAACTTCCAACAACGTTTCATATACATGCTGTAAGAATGTATGTAATGTGGTAAGCAGGCCTGGCCCTAACCAATCTGGCGCCCTAGGCAAGATTTTAGGTGGCGCCCCCCCACATCGGCAGTGAAGTGTATATACTCACAAGAAACTGAATAGCTTTGTCTTTGACCTATTTTTTTACTTAAAGAAAGCAAATTAACATATTATATGAGAATGTTATGTTATGATTATCTTTAACCGAATCACAGCAGTGTTCAAATAAAAAAACAGCATTCCCTCTCATGTGATATTGCTTAATTAACATTAATGATGTGCACTTTAACAACTAGGCTTACAACTATACCTAATACATAAAGGGGTGGAAAAGTAATGTTGTAACAAATAATATTTCTATTAAATAGGCTTTACTTTGCATTTTAATTAGCGTGGGATTTTTTTTTGTATTTAGAAATAATAGTACCAACTTTTTTTTTGTTTTTTCTCCAACATTGGCGTGGCGCCCCCTGGTGGACGGCGCCCTTAGCATTTGCCTATACGGCCTATGCCACGGGCCGGCCCTGGTGGTAAGAGGGACATTCATAGTAACATGTAATATTTACAGAATGTTTGTTATTTTCAACATTACTGTATCTTATTTTCTGAGTACATTGATTTCACAGAACTCATAGGAACACTACGTCCATTAACAACAGCATGGAGAGCACTTTCTGTCTTTGCAACCACTAATGCCGGACTTTGTAAGAGCATTGGAGCCTTATCATGTCACACGTTTAAAATAAGAACATAAAACAGTCACTTACAATGGCCGCTCTCACTGGGATGGTTGTATCTTTCAGCACTTGTGCTCTCTGTGAGATGCTAAATTCAGCATAATCCTCATTCCTCAGAGGAAAAATGCTTCCTAGTGATGTTGTCAGATCTTATTCTGTGTTTCATTTGTTTAGAGCCAAGTATTCACTGCTTCTCACGGTCCACATTTTTACGTATCATGTGGAATTTCAAAGTTGACCAACTTCTCGGCTTTCTGCCATACAAGTAAGATGCATATTTTATAATCTAATTTAACTTTTTTCAAACTCAAGACAATACAGGAGCAGCATCAGAAAGCAAATAGCTAGCACTACCTATAGCTCTAGTGCAGTGGTTCTTGACCTTGTTGGAGGTACCGAACCCCACCAGCTTCATATGCGCATTCACCGAACCTTTCTTTAGTGAAAAATTAGTATTATTATTTTTTTCAAATTCAAGAAAAAGTCATATGTTTTTTTACTGGTGCACAAAATGAACCGTACATGAACATCACCTTGTTCAAAGAACAAAACCAACACAGTGCATGAACTCACAACAAATTACAAACCTTACACACATTACCATGAATTGATTAACGTGGACCCCGACTTAAACAGGTTAAAAAACGTATTCGGGTGTTACCATTTAGTGGTCAATTGTACGGAATATGTACTGTATACTGTGTAAACTGTACTGTTTCATATAATGTATTCTCTTCCTTTGCAATCTACTAGTAAAAGTTTAAACTGATAAATCAAACAACCTGCAAATCAGATGGAAAATTAGGGGGAACATTGTTGGGTCCATAATACGCTGATAGGGAGAAGTTTTTATTTACACGATAAGTCGGATGTGTCTTTACCTCCGTGGCGGAGGCTCCGCCGAACCCCTGAGGCCGACTCACCGAACCCCTAGGGTTCGATCGAACCCAGGTTAAGAACCACTGCTCTAGTGGCTGTAAAAGCAGTGGGAGCAAGGCAATGTGTCACCACGCCAGAAAAGTAGTTCCTCTGTGCTCTTACATAACAATGTTGCTATAGCTTCGTTAATATGCAGGTCAATGCATGAAAATGTGTTGTTGTTGGTTGGTTTATGGATTTTATTTTTTTTACAGCCCTGTAATTTAACCTAATTTATGAATACTCATAACCTACCTTGTTAGCCACTTTGTACTAGCATTTAAATTTTTTTTTTTTTTTTTACTATTTAGAATGCACAGAAAAGGGAAGCACGTGTGTTGTTGTTATACTTAGTGATTGTGGATGATGGGCTAAAAGAAAATGCAGTTTTCCTTTAACATAACACAATAATGGATAAAAGGTGATTTGGCGCCCCCTTATGGGAAGGGGTTGTCAGGTGTGTAGTTGAAACTGGCGTCCAAGAACATGGCCAAGGTGCCCAATGTGGTGATGATGACGAAGAGCCACAGGAAGAGACGGTCCACCACAAGGGCGATGTACTGCCAGTCCTCTGTCATCTACACACACACACACACACACACACACACACACACACACACACACACACACACACACACACACACACACACACACACACACACACACACACACACACACACACACACACACACACACACACACACACACACACACACACACACACACACACACATGCACACGCACACACACGGACACACACATCAGTGTCAACTGCACAACAATGCATGCAATTGCTTTTGTTTTGTCTTACAAAGTGTTGTACGTGCTGAAAGTATTGTAATTATAACACACAGCTGTTTGATTGTAAAGTGCATCTTAGTTGTAATTTTCATTACCAAATTTGGAGGTGTTGAAATTGCCATGTAAAATTGCTAATGCTAATCTTTTGCATGTCTATGGCAAATTCAATGTAAATTAGCATCGAGCTAGCACATAATGTACTTCGGAGTGCCTTTTTCTGGCTCTGCTAGCATGGAAAAGTGTAAAATTACCTAGAGGGATTCTGGCTGAGTTCTGAGTGTCTGACTACTTGTTTCCCGGGCAAGTGCTTGAGCCGGTGCTAAGTTTGCAACCGGACGTGATGTCGCGTGCAACAAAGATAAGGAAGTATGGCACCATTTCATTTTGCGTGAATCAACAGAGTTCGGTCAGTATCAATAAAAGTATCGAATTTGGTACGTATCCTGAATCATAGGTGGGCCATGTTTCTTACCGCATCATCCGTGTCTTGCTTCTTAAGCTGCTCGGCCATGTAGGTCACGGCGGCGATGGCTGACTTCAGGTTGGGAGGAAGAATCAGACAGAAGCCGTCTGTTTCCGGAAGCCTCTGTAGCTTCACAGGGCTCTCACATCTTAAAAGAATGAAGAAAGCACATCTCAAATAAGGCTGCAGAGTCTAAGGCACTCTTGTGGTTCGACTCATTGACCAGTCCTATAACTTTAAAAAAAGATTTGTGTAGTGTTCACATTTGAGCTCAAGTGAACCCAGTTGATTTGCACAAAATGATATGGCACCAAACCATTTGAGACATCACAGGCACAAGACATCAAAACAATGTTGAGAACTTGTTGAGTTAGTTCCTGACGTTCAGCAACTCAAACCTAACGTTGGAACAACATGCTTTTTGACGCTTATTCAATGTCAAGTTGTGATGTTGTTTTGACCATTTAAATTTGGTAATTTCCCAACCAAAAACATGGAGCCGATGTTATACACCAACATTGTCTCAATTTACATATACAACTATTTTGCAACGTTGTTCAAAGTCAGTTTTAAAGGAAATCTATGTATAATCAACGTTGTATCCAGGGGAGTCACTGGATTTGAAGAACAGAGTTGACCTGAAAACAGCGCAGGTTCTAGTGGAAATAAACTTTTTTTGCCTGAAAACAGGGGCTGGATGTCCACCCAAAGATATGTTGTCTGTGCACAAACTTTTTGATTCAGAATTGAAGAAATGATTGATTTGATTGAAGAAATCGAATTGGCAATAATGTTAGTTCCTGTTATCACTGTACTGGTAATTTATGGCATTTAGACCACAGGTGTCAAATTCAAGGCCCACAGGCCACACCTGGCCAGTAGGGATGGGTGTTATGGACTATCACAATAACCATTTATGATGAAAACAATAAAAGTAAAGATAAAAAACACCCATATAAATCTACTTTTTTGACTATGTCAAAGTCAGTGCATCCAGTTTTCAGAGACCTCAAAACACGACTCTAAAATAACACTAAGGCTAATAAACTACATCAGTTAAGTAGCACAGCCACAGTATACTGTAAAGCTGTATTAGTGTGCTTTGCTCATCATACGGTATGATAATTATTTTTCTGTCAGCAATATTATAGACGTTATTATTATGAGTTTTACATTACAAATCAATCAGATAGTGGTATGATGCGACTTCAGTGTGAACTCTCAATCAATCAATCAATCAATGTTTATTTATAAAGCCCTAAATCACAAGTGTCTCAAAGGGCTGCACAAGCCACAACGACATCCTCGGTTCAGATCCCACACCAGGGCAAGGAAAAACTCAACCCAGTGGGATGACAATGAGAAACCTTAGACAGGACCGCAGATGTGAGTTTTAAGACGCTTCTACTCTCCCGCGCTACGGTTGCATAATGGCGTATAATGATGACGCTTATCATAAGCATCATCATTATTCACCGAAATAGCCGGATACAAATTAAATTAGTTAACAAATTAGCAGAAACGGGCGAAAATAATGTTTTAGGAACTCGCGTCAATCAATGTTCCACCACTGATCGCCAACACGCTCTTCAGAGCGGACATTGAGGCAAAAGTCCCCAAAAGATACATTGATACCTGCTTTTTTCAGTATCACCAGTTCTGAAAACACTTTTTCCTCAGCAAGCCATTTCAATTCTTGGTGTGTGAGCACCTATCTGTTTAAAAAACGAACCAGTGTTTCCCACATATTTAATTATTTGTGGAAGCCAGTCAAAAATTCTGATTTGTTGCTCCCAGTTCACCCTTGCATATAAACTAATTATAAGGGAACTGCAGCAGTGTAACTGTAGGTGGGGCGTAATTCCGCTTCAGAACACATCTCATACACACATGGTTTGCCAGAGAATAAGATGCAGCAGAAATTATCTGTGAGGCACTTTAGCAACTTTGTCGCCATATTTAGCAAGTAGAAGAGGTACAGAACATATCTGAAGTCATGCATTTATTCAGTAATCAAACACAAGCGGTCACCAAAGTATTTGTGTAAGAGTGGAGATCCGCCACCACAAGCCCAGGAAGCGTGCATTACCACAGAGTGTAGAAAACCTCCTGAAGCAAGCAACCCCAACATTATCACTTCGTACAAAGAAAACACAGCTCAGAGGCACTCTTCTGTTGTTTGGCAACACCACTGGTTTACTTATTTCACCAGGTAGGCAAAGTGTGGCCTTGGGGCCATTTGTTGAACACAGTTCTTTTTTATGGGCCCGTGGAACATTGTAGGAATAAAATAAACAAAAAAAAACACATCAAAAATGGAAAATAAAGAGAAGGGCATAACATAATAAGAAAAGGCAGTAATGTTGATATTAAACATGAATAAACATAAAGATTTGTCTTTAAATATATGTTTTAGCCTTTTTATTAGCCTATTTTGTATTTTGTATATGTCACGCTAACAACATGTTGAAAGAATACTATGAACAATATTGTTTTCATGTCCTTAACAGCGTCACACGACTGCTGTTCTTTTTAGAATATACAATAGCTGACAATTATTATTTATAAGCACAGTATTGTTTTGATATACTGGGATGCTACAGGCCACTGCTATTCTTTGATGAATGTATTAGTTACTTCTTGGAAGCTGGTATAGTGATTTTAAAATGTTTTAATATTGTGCAAAACATTTTTTATTCCAGCAATTACCATATCTTCCGGGCTATAGAGTGTGCCGCACTAACTACATTTTTGGTGAAATTTTTAATTTTTTCATATATTAGCTGGACCAAACTGTAAGCCACGGATACATACGTTGCAAAATAAGTTATTTACACAGATATATTTTGTAAATGTTTATTTACAGACCTTAAGTGTTTGCAAATGGTGTCTGTAACACTGCAGTAAAACAGCTGATTAAACAAGACAGAAGTTATTGTCATGGTCATTGTCAGCTAAACAGACTCAATAACTCCACTCAGATGTACTAATGAGTTTACTGAGGAATTTTTGGAACTGAAACAATACAAAATTAATGCCATTTTAAGTTAACAAAACTAACTCAGACACTCGTAAACGTGTTAGCATATTAGCTAATGCTAACGACACTAGCGTCATTACATTACGATAGCACGTACAAATGTGCATGAAAACACTCCTACAGACATCACACAGGAAGCTTTAGTAAGTAAGAATTGTTATAGTTACATTGTAAAACTTACAAACGTTGTTTGGGCTGATGAATGAAGAATCCATACAAGTATAAATGCTATGGGCGGCTAGAAGACTGAACGGCACTTCTACTTTCGGTTAAAATCCCTAAATTGAAGGAGGCTGCAACACCTGCATTGAGCAAACTCGTCCAAAAGATGGCGCCATAGTACGAACTATAAAATACAATGTCAGCGTATTTAAAAAAAACAACTATTTGTATTATGGCCGTCAGTGACGAGCGATCCATAAATTGCAGCACCGTTTAATAAGCCGCAGTGTGTTAAGTGTAGGAAAAAAGTTGCGTCTTATAGTTTGGAATTTATGGTAGATTTAAAAGGTGAAATTAATATATGACATAAGCTTTTAACATGCAACTCAAGATATTTCAAGTCTTCTTTTGAATTCATTTTGATGGTTATGGCTTACAGCTTATGACAACTTCTACCTGAAAATTTCAGAAAATTTAGGGTTTATAAAAAATGAAAACCATTAACATCAAAATTACAACAAATAAAAGCTTGACATATTTCATTTTGTATGTAATGAGTTAATATCACTTATTGGTTTCACATTAGAAGTTGAAATATCCCGAGGCCGGGATTGAACTCACGACTACTCAGGACCTTCGTATTGTGAGGCAGAGGATTATCCCACACTTCCTCCTTTTTCTACTGTGGATCACGGATTTATATTTTAAACCTCCTCGGATACTCTACCCTCTTGAAAATGAGAGTCAAGAACGCGAAATGGACATACACAGTGACTTTTATCTCCACGACAATACATCAGCGAAGCACCTTGGCTTTGGAGCTAACGTGTTAGCATCATGCTTGTCTGCACATCGAGGCAAAGTGAACATGCACCTGACTGGAAGGATTGACAGAAAGTCAATAATACTACTATTACTTCTACTATCAGGAGACACTGAACTCAACCCTGGACCTACAACAACACGGTTAATGTTGTCCCGACTGGCGAAGACTAGCAATGCTACTGCTAGCGTCGCCATCGAAGCTAACTCGGCTACCGGCTCATCTCAGCTCAAGCTCACCTATGCTCCAGCGATCGGCGGCTCGGCGGAGGACTTCGCCCCGTTCATCGATACGGTCGGAGGCTCGGCGGCGGCGGTGGAGGACGACCCGGTCATCGGAGAAGGCATCGACTCAGCGGCGGTGAACGACGCGGCGGCTGCGGTGGACGGCGACCCAGACATCGGTGATTGCGGGGAACTGCACGAGATGGCGGGGGTCCACGCGGCCTCTACCCGGTCCCAGACGGTCGAGGATACGGCATACACAGGATTTAGAGGTGCCTTTACACAAACATTTTCGTTATTCTCTTTCTCTTTGTCTTCAAAAAAGCCCGCCAAAAGGAAACCCAACCCCACCCCCAGCAACCCTACCTGGCCTCCCTCTCTCCCCCTCTCCAACTCCGCCCCTCCCCCTCCCTCTCCCTCCCCCTTCACCTGGAGGATGATCAATATGCCTCTCTCTCTCTCTCCTCTCTCTCCTTGCTCTTCAACTTCAACAGCAATAATAACCAACAATTTTTCTGGTCAGTACCACAACACAGCGGACTCTGATGCTCTTTTTGGTTCCAGTGGACTACACATCATCCACCTTAATGTGAACAGCCTCTCTGGAGCCAAACTTGACCAAATCAGAGAAATGTTCCTCAACACGAAGGTAAAAATCTTGTGTTTCTCTGAAACCAAATTTGATCAAAGTATTTCTGACTCAGAGATAGAAATACAAAACTTTTCGGTTATCAGAAAGGATAGGAATAAACACGGTGGGGGCGTTTGTATGTATATTCACCAGGATATTAAATACATAACTCGCACTGATCTTAACCACAATGACCTGGAATCTGTGTGGGCGGAAATCAAATTTAAAAACGCTAAGCCGGTACTAATAGGGACTGTTTATAGACCCCCTAATCAGAGTGATTTCTATGGGGCTTTGGAAGAATGCTTGGCAGGGACAGACAACATGGAGAAAATTATAACTGGGGATCTGAACACAGATATTCAACGCAAAGATGCGCCTGTCTTCAGATCCTTCAGCAAGTTTTGTAATCTGCACGGTCTTTCCCAGCTAATAGCGCTACCCACAAGGGTGTCTGATTCCACCCAATCAACCATAGATCTCATTCTCACTTCAGACCGGCCTAAAATAAAAAATAGTGGGGTCATGATCTGTGGTCTTAGCGACCACTATCTAACCTTCTGCACCCGTAAAATAGCTAAACCTAAAGCCAATGGCCACATAACAGCCCAATCCAGATCCCTCAAAAAATACTCCAATGACAATTTCAATTTAAAATTAGATGAGTGGGACTGGTCTCCTGTGCTCGCGAGCAACCTGGTCGATGTTGCTTGGGATCGCTTCAAAACGGCGTTCCTAAAGATACTAAATGACATGGCTCCCGTGAAAACAGTCAGGATCAAAGCCCGCTCGGAACCATGGATGAATCCGGACCTATTAGCTGCCATAAAAGACAGAGACAGGAAATACTCTGAATACCAAAAATGTAAAACAGAAGTAGATAAACAACCCAATAATATCAACCTCAAATTACTCCTTTCAACTCTCAAAAAGCAATGCAATAAATTAAGAAATAAGTCAACCAACCTGACTAAATCCTTAAAAAAAATTACATTCACGACAAAATAGAGGAAAACACAAATAAGCCACGTGAGCTCTGGAAAATTCTCAACAACCAGCTTCCTGGTTGCAGCCAGAAACTTAAAACAAGACTCACCAACATCAGCATCAAGGAGGGTGACTCCCTCATTACAGACAAAATGGAGGTAGCTAGCAGACTTAACATCTTTTTCACCAGCATAGCCGCAACTCTTGTCAACAAGCTGTCCCACCACTCTGGTCGCTTTGGTGTAGAACACATTAAAGCCTTCTACAGAAAGCTAGGAGTATCCAACGATGTTTTCAAATTACAAATGGTCACAGCTGATGAGGTGTTTAAAAAATTGAGCGCGCTCCACCCTAACAAGGCCACCGGCCTTGATAATATTCCCTCCAGATTCCTCAGGGACTCTGCCTTCATCATTGCCCCAATCATCACGCACATAATAAACCTATCAATTACACAAGGCCAAGTACCAAAAGATTTTAAGATAGCAAGAGTAACTCCCCTCTTTAAAAAAGGAAGCAAATTGGAACCTGGCAACTACCGACCTGTTTCTATTCTCAGTTCCGTTTCGAAAGTAATGGAGAAAATAGTTTATGAACAGGTCGATAGTTACCTTGCCACTAATAAACTCATGTACAAATTCCAATCCGGCTTCAGAACTAACCACTCCACTGACACATGCCTTCTCTATCTGACCGACCACATCAAACATGAGGTGGATGCGGGCAAATACTGCGGCATGGTCATGCTGGAACTTCAGAAGGCCTTTGACACCGTTAACCACGCTATACTGTTGGATAAGCTCAGAGCAATCGGATTTAACAAAACCTCATGGAGCTGGATGCAATCTTACTTGGAGGGGAGGGAACAGGTGGTAGAGGTGAACGGCACTGTGTCCCCCCCCCTCTCGGTGAGCTGTGGAGTCCCCCAAGGCAGTATATTGGGACCTTTACTTTTCCTAATATACATAAACGACATGTCATCGGCATGCGACCGTGAATTGTTTTTGTTTGCGGATGACTCTGCCTTGCTGGTATCCGACAAGAACAAGTCACAGGTGGAGAAAATCCTCAGTGCTGAGCTATGTAGAACTTGCACCTGGCTCGCTGACAACAAGCTATCCATACACTTGGGTAAAACAGAATCCATCCTGTTTGGGTCCCTCATCAAACTTAAGAAAATCAATGACTTCACCATAAAAGTAGGTGACATTGTTATCACCAGGAAAGATGAGGTCACCTACCTAGGTTCCATTCTAGAGGCTAACCTTTCCTGTGATAAAATGGCAACCAAGGTAATAAAAAAGGTTAACCAACGAGCGAGATTTCTCTGCAGAATTTCCTCTCAGGTCAACAAAAGCACCTTGAGGATTCTGGCGGGAACTCTCGTTCAACCCTTTTTCGATTACGCATGCACCTCCTGGTACCCTAGCACCTCCAAAACCCTCAAATCTAAACTCCAAACATCTCAGAACAAGCTAGTCAGGTTACTTCTAGACCTCCACCCCAGATCCCACCTCACTCCTACCCACTTCTCTAAAGTGGGCTGGCTCAGGGTGGAGGACAGAGTTAAACAACTTGCACTGAGCCTAGTCTATAAAATCCGCTACACCTCCCTGATACCGAAGTACATGTCAAACTACTTCCTTAACGTAAATGACCGCCATAACCACAACAGGGGGTGCTCCACTAACCACGTTAAACCCAGATTCCGAACTAACAAAGGTCTTAACTCATTCTCTTTCTATGCCACATCAATGTGGAATGAGCTCCCAACAGGTATAAAAGAAAGGGCATCTCTATCCTCCTTCAAAACCGCAATAAAAGTTCACCTCCAGGCAGCTACAACCCTAAACTAACACCCTCCCCGGATTGCTAATAATCAAATGTAAACAATCAAATGCAGATACTTTTTCTTTTTCTTATGCCTTCTGATCTCTCTCTCTCTCTCTCTCTCTCTCTCTCTCTCTCTCTCTCTCTCTCTCTCTCTCTCTCTCTCTCTCTCTCTCTCTCTCTCTCTCTCTCTCTCTCTCTCTATGTCCACTGTCCACTACTTGCTGTCCATATCCCCCCCCCCTCCACACCCCTGATTGTAAATAATGTAAATAATTCAATGTGATTATCTTATGTGATGACTGTATTATTAAGATAGTATATATGATAGTATATATCTGTATCATGAATCAATTTAAGTGGACCCCGACTTAAACAAGTTGAAAAACTTATTCGGGTGTTACCATTTAGTGGTCAATTGTACGGAATATGTACTTCACTGTGCAACCTACTAATAAAAGTCTCAATCAATCAATCAATCAATCAATCAAATGCTGAAATAGACTTTTACGGGATATTCTAATGACTTTAATTTTACCGATATATGTACATGCATGTTAATTACATTTGTTTGTTTGTATCAGATATGAAAAGTTCTGTTTTAAAACGGCAAAATAATGTTGATATATTTCGATCTTAAATAGTTATGTTTGACCTCCACAGAAAATGGGCACCCCCACACCCACTCCCATTTGTTTGGTACATGTGCTGTTGACGACCTTTCCAGGGACAAAGTAACATTTGCTGTCCAGCAGAGGACACAAATGCATGTGCAGCTCTTCTGAGCTCTGAGTGACAACAGCAACACACTACCAAAACACTGCTTGCAGGGTCAGGACCTTTGACCGGTTCGTTCCTATTACCCCCACATCACACACGCATGCACGCACGCACACACACACATGCGCGCACACACACACACATAGACAAAAACAGGCACACACAGCTGCTCCACAAAGCAAAACATACAGTAAGACGAAACATTCTGGTGCAGCATTCCGCAAATGGTGTCCGGGCAACATGTTAACTTGCATCAATGGAAATAATGCAAATATATTTTTAAACACATGGACCATCTTTTTGAAGCCACAGCAACATATATCCAACCACTTGTTGGTTATGGTTACCACATAAATAAGTCGCTAACTAATCCACATCCTACTGCTGTCCTGAAATGAATAGTGTTTGTCCCAAACCTCTCCTGTAAAGCTCCGATCAACGCACAATTTTTATTCTACAGTGCAGCTGGGATAGGTTCCGTTGCACCTCTAATAATAAGTAATTGGGAAAAATATAGACATTAAAAAAAATATATATGTTCTGTTAAACCACTATTGGTAATCTGTTCTTTTTATATATTTTGGTTTGAAAAATGTAACTTTGAACAAGTTGGAAACAGCTCCTTTAATTGTGGTTTATCAAAATTAAAAACATCTACAATCCTGTGATGAATCTGATTAAAACATTTAATAATTTGACAATACAAATTTAAATGCATTGTGCATTTTATTGCATTAATTATATATTAATTTAGTTTAGTTTAATTGTGCTTTCTATAGTAGAGGAGCTGTGGGGCCATTTTCAATCTGCAGTTTGTTTGTAATTGGGCTTGGGCATATTGTAAAAATAAAAATATTTGATTATTAATGACTAATGAAATGGACTATCAGATGTGACATTATTTAGTTGTTTCACCTTTAACACAAAGCCAAGATGTGGATATTGTGAAATGGCTTTTAGAATAGGAATGTCCAAATTGCCGCCCGTGGGCCAAGTACTGCATGCCGGTGTCTTCAGTTTAGCCCGCGAGACGTCACAAGTTTAATAAGGAATCTGGCCCACGGAGGTGTTTCTAAATTAATTGTAGATATCTGACATTTTAATTGCTGCGAATCAGAGGTTCGACTATCCGGCGTAGCCTCCTCTCCAGTACACCTGAATAGACCTTCCCGGGAAGGTTGAGGAGTGTGAGTATCCCACGATAGTTGGAACACACCGTCCGGTTCCTCTTCTAAAAGAGAGGAACCGCCACCCCGTTCTGCCAATCCACAGGTACCGCCCCTGATGTCCATGCGATGTTGCAGAGTCTTGTAAACCAAGACAGCCCCACAGCATCCAGAGCCTTATGGAACTCTTGGCAGATCTCATCCACCCCAGGGGCCTTGCCACCGCGGAGATTTTTAACTACCTCAGCAACCTCAGCCCCAGAAATAGGAGAGCCCACCACAGATTCCCCAGGCACAGCTTACTCATAGGAAGACGTGTTGGAGGGATTGAGGAGGTCTTCGAAGTATTCCCTCCACCGATCCACAATATCCGCAGTCGAGGTCAGCAGAACACCATCCTCACTATACACGGTGTTGATAGTGCACTGCTTCCCCCTCCTGAAGCGGCGGATGGTGGTCCAGAATCGCTTCGTAACCATCCGGAAGTCGTTTTCCATGGTTTCCCCGAACTCCTCTCATTTCCGAGTTTTTGCCTCCGCGACCGCTGAAGCCGCACACCGCTTGGCCTGTCGGTACCTGTCTGCTGCCTCCGGAGTCCCACGAGCCGAAAACTTGACCACCGAAAAAAGATTTTGATCACCAAAAATCGCGAGGCCAAAACCGGATGTAAAAAAAACGCACGCCATTTTCTGGAGCGTTGTCAGCATCTACAAAATGTGAAAATATTAAGACAACAGTGGCGGCTTTTAAGAAGAGAAAGTCCAACTGGAGCAAATCCGCCAAGCACTTGTGACGTCATGCTTGCTGTTGCTCGCCTCTTTCGTCAGGGACATCGAGGGACGGAAGTAAAGCGTCTCGAAACACGATTACATTTCATAAAACCAGAAAAAGATGCTGGACTTGTTGCTAGTTGTTTTGAACAGAAAACTAATTAAAAGTCTACTCTCTAGACATTTGAAAAAATCTCAAAGTACATTGTACAATAAGCAGCAACAATTGAAAATATGGCAAAACGATAAAAAAAAAGTTATTACTAATAATAATAACATATTTGTTTTTTACATGTATGTATACATTTTTTGAGCCTTTTTAAATAAATATAATATATAATCATAGCAAATGATGCAAATAATTCCATGACGTCATGGTGACCAGGCCCATAACCACGCCCCCACCATCCCAGGTATCTTGGCAGCAGTGTTGGGTTAGTTACTGAAAACCAGTAACTAGTTACAATTACTAGTTACTTTATTTCAAAAGTAACTCAGTTACTAACTCAGTTACTTACACCAAAAAGTAATGCGTTACTGTGAAAAGTAACTATTTAGTTACTTCTTTTTCCCCCCTTTTTTTTAAGGCTCCCATTAATGCCCATTTAGCCTTCATTTCAGTACTGTTATTGCACTGGAGAATAATACAATCTGTTGATCAACTTGACATGCATTTGCATCACTGAACTCAGAAAGCAATGTGGTCTACATACAACACACAAAGACAAAGATATGTTTCAAAGGGCCAATTTATTTCAGGCCAGAAAAAATTTACAAAACTATTTTAAATAGCTGCAACATAATGCCACTTTAACTTTAACTCTAAGTAGATAGGATCTTTGATCCAAGACACAACTTACATTTAACTAAAATGTTATTTTCTTTGTGCTCGACAAAAGAAAAGTAGTGAGAATGTCTCCATGTTAAAAAACTCGACTTCTGGCTTCGCCATGATGTCTTGTTAGTTGTTATGAGAGTAGCGTATGTGTGTGTGTGTGTGTGTGTGTGTGTGGCCCTTTAAGATATGACAGCATGAGAGGTGAGTGACGTCTGTGAGTGAGTGGGCGAGAGAGGTGAGGGAGCGGCGACAGTGAGTGCGTGTAGGTGCTCTAGCTTGCTGGATGGCTGCGTCCAATAAAGTCACAAAGTTGCAACAAACCGCCGGGCTCGTCATTCACCCTCAGCTGTAAAGACCCTCTTCCGGGTAAAGTGAAGGTTGTTAGACCCGAAGTACGGCTCTGGAGGAACGTCTCCCCTGCGGGGAGGCGTGCTTTCTGTGGGTGGGGGAAAGCACGCCTCTTCTTTTCCACCGGAGCGCTCCAATAAAACACACTCAGATCTTCAGTTTCTAACCGATACTACATAAAAATAACGTAAAATAACGCAGTAACGCATCATGCAGTAACGGTAACTGAGTTACTGTATATAAAAAAATAATGCGTTAGATTACTAGTTACCGCCGAAACTAACGGCGTTACAGTAACGCGTTACTTTTTAACGCGTTAGTCCCAACACTGCTTGGCAGTCTAGGGGGAAACTCTATAATAGAATATGTGCACACTTACATATACATCCTTCATCCCTAAAGTTTTCTTAAAAGGGACTTATCATGCAAAACCAACTTTTTTTAGCTATTGGTATCTGTGTGACATTTTTCCCAGGTGTGACGTCAGTGGATATCTCCGTATATGGTAAAGATTTACCTGAAGATTTTTGCCTGAGTCCACCATCGTAGTCAGTAAGGTTATTTTCTTTTACAGTCCGCTTGTTGTGGGACTTGTACATGCGCATCAGTGACGTGCGGTGAGGTACATGTCTGGTGAGGCACTGACTTCATCACAGTCAGATTTACAAACATATGAACCCTAAAGAGTATCTTATTCACCATTTGATTGGCAGCAGTTAACGGGTTATGTTTAAAAGCTCATACCAGCATTTTTCCCTGCTTGGCACTCAGCATCAAGGGTTGGATTTGGGGGTTAAATCGCCAAAAATTATTCCCGGGCACGGCGCTGCTGCTGCCCACTGCTCCCCTCACCTCCTAGGGGATGATCAAGGGGATGGGTCAAATGCAAAGGACACATTTCATTACACCTAGTGTGTGTGTGACAATCATTGGTACTTTAACTTAACTTTAACTTTACACATACAAACTGTAGCACACAAAAAAGCCCATTTAATAAAAAAAACGTTATTATGGTCTTACCTTTACTTATAAATGAAGTCCATGCGCCGCTGTTGTGCTGGATAATGCACCCCCGCCGTAGAATGCACCCCCTGACGGGAGTGTTATATCAACTAAAGCCCACACTTAAACTTTCCACGTGCAAGATTGAATCTATTTAAAAAAGTTATTTAATAAGAAGCCAAAAAGTGCAAAAACAATAATGTTCGTGTTGGAGGAGTTGTGAATGAATGAAATATGAAATCCGTGCTGCAGTCTGCAGGTGTACCTAATGTTGTGGCCCTGCAGTCATTCACAACTCCTCCAACACGAACATTATTGTTTTTGCACTTTTTGGCTTCTTTTTAAATAACTTTTTCAAATAGATTAAATCTTGCACGTGGAAAGTTTAAGTGTGGGCTTTAGTTGATACAACACTCGCGTCAGGGGGTGCATTCTCTACCACCAGGAGGCGGGATTACTGCGAGCCTCAGCCAGTGCGTCTTCGCAGCAGTTTTATGATTGCTCAGCACAAGAAATACTTACACACATACAGTTGTTGACAAAATACACTGTACATTATATACCTCAGCTAACTAAACTATGGAAATGTATAATATAGTTCATATAGCAATACGGTCTCACTGCACAGCAGGCCAGCAGTTAGCCGAGTCCGCAATCCATGTTGAGGCACAACGCAGTGACGTGCCTCAACTGGCTGCTGATCACCGCACCGTCTCTTCTCAGTATTTGAACGGCAAATGTGAAAATTCAGCGATTTTGAATACAAATAATCTAAAACTGGTGAAGTTAAATGGAAAATAACTTTATAGTATAATCACTGATTACATATAACAATTTAACCCTTGTGTGGTGTTCATATTGTTGTTACTCAGCCAGTGTTTGTGGGTCTGATGGACCCGTTGCATTTTGTGGCTTTTATGCCTCACAATCAAACACTTTTATGTTAAAATACTGACTTATCCCTAAAAACATCTGTAATGAAGTGCTTCGAGAGGCTGGTAAAGGAATACATTGTCTCCAGACTTCCCCCCAATTGGACCCATACCAGTTTGCTTATCGCCCTAACCGCTCCACAGAGGACGCCATCTCCTCTGCACTCCACCTGAGCTTAGCACATCTGGAAGGAAAGGACACACACGTGCGGATGTTTTTTCTGGACTTCAACTCGGCATTCAACACCATCATCCCGCAGCACTTGGTGAGCGAACTGGCCACCCTTGGATTCAGTACCCCCCTATGCAACTGGCTGCTTGACTTACTCACAGACAGACCCCAGTCTGTGAGAGTGGGCAACAACACCTCCAGTGCCATCTCCCTGAGCACCGGCTCCCCCCAGGGCTGTGTCCTGAGTCCGCTGCTGTTCACGTTGATGACCCATGACTGCTGCGCCAGGTCCACTACTAACCACATTGTGAAGTACACGACAGTAGTGGGCCTCATCCGTGACAACAACGACATGAACTACAGGGAGGAGGTGAAAAATCTGGTTGACTGGTGCAGAACCAACAACCTGGTCCTGAACGTCGACAAGACCAAGGAGATCATCGTCGACTTCAGGAAGCACCAGTCCAGCCACGCTCCACTCTTCATCAACGGTGCAGCGGTGGAGATAGTAAGCAGCACCAAGTTCCTGGGGGTGCAGATAACTGACAATATGACCTGGTCCCTACACACCGGAGCTCTTGTAAAAAGAGCTCAGCAGCGCATGCACTTTTTACGTCAGATGAAAAGAGCACAGCTCCCTCCCCCCATTCTCAGCACATTCTACAGAGGCACTATAGAGAGCCTACTGACCAATTGCATCTCTGTCTGGACTGGAGCCTGCAGTGCCTCAGACTGGAAGTCTCTCCAGAGAGTGGTGAGGACCGCGGAAAAGATCATCAGGACTCCTCTTCCTTCTATCCAGGAGATCGCAAAAAGCCGCTGCCTGACCAGGGCTCAGAAAATCTGCAGAGACTCCTCCCAACCCCACCAAGGACTGTTTTCACTGCTGGACTCTAGAAAGAGGTCCGCAGCCTCTGTAGCAGAACCTCCAGGTTCTGTAACAGCTTCTTCCCTCAGGCCGTAAGACTCTTGAACGCATCATAATAATCCCCTCAACTCCCCCCAAAAATGGATGAACTCGCTGGAATATAAAGACAATATAACATACATCCATAAACGTGGATGCATATGCAAAAGTGCAATATATTTATCTGTACAGTAATCTATTTATTTATATCTGCACCTTGTTGCTTTTTTATCCTGCACTGCCAACCAGCTAATGCAACGAAATTTCGTTCTTATCTGTACTGTAAAGTTCAAATTTGAACGACAATAAAAAGTAAGTCTAAGTCTAAGACCCACAAACACTGGCCGAGTAACAACAATATGAACGTTGCATGGAAATTTCTCTGCCAGTTTCTGCATCCCACAGGGATTCTTCTTTTGTGTTTCTGCACCTGCGGTTCCCACACAAGGTTGCAACATTGTTTGTCAACACTGTCTGCGCTCATTTTGTCGCACATTTGACCCTCCGATGTTCTGTGTACCTACACTCTGTCCTCCCCGTCTAGGCCTGCTGTGTGTGTGTGTGTGTGTGTGTGTGTGTGTGTGTGCGTGCGTGCGTGTGCGTGTGTGCGTGTGTGCGTGTGTGTGTGGGCGTGTGGTACACAGAACATCAATTTCCACACTTCTATTATTTATTAGTGGACCCCGGACATCTTATATGTAATAGAAATGTGTAGGGGGGGTGTATGGTTTGTGTTCATTAAATATGTATTCTGATATATGTTCTTCACAGAAAATGAGCCAAAGCCAGTGAGTCTCAGTTTGAAAAATTCATTAATTGTATCATTTTTCTTTTAATAAAAATCGAAAACGGGTCCCACAGACCCGAACACCACACAAGGGTTAATTAATTTTTTTTCTTTTTACATTTTTTTTCTTTCCATGATGGCACGTGAGGCCCCGCCTCACATGCCTCCACTGACTGCACGTCACTGATGCGCATGCATCCTCCACTGTTGCCATTACTGATACAAAGTAGCCTATAGTTCAGAATTATATCTGTCAGTAGTCTCCATATGGAAGCGCTAAAAACTACAACATTGCTGACAGGGAGAAGATGCAGTCGAAGTAGAGGCACGTAAATAAGACCCCCCACAAAACAAAGCACCCTGAAGAGATGGTCAGAAAAGGGCTTGAAGGTGGTCTGTTAAACACAATCTATGAAAAAACCCCCAATACATGTTATTTAGACCACAATGAAAAAATATCTTAATCCGACCCCTTTTATGCTGCATTTGCTGGAAAGTTTGACACTCATGCCTTCCAGGTTCTAAGAAAAAAACGGGGTGTGCATTGTCAAGCGGGCACCTTCATACAGTCTGCACACACTTGGATGGCATCGTGTTTATGGCGTGTGCGGTTGAGAGCATGCAGCACGCACCGCAGCGGACGGCGCCAGGCGTCAGCAAGGTTCTGACAGGTTCTGAGAGTCGCCTAGAAACGGAGCGACAACAGAACGAGCAACCATGAAATGTGTATGTGTGTGTTTGTGTGAGTGTGTGCGTGTGCATATAGTCATTGTGGAGCTATGTTATGCTTTACATGCCATCCTCATTCCACAGCTTGCATTGACAACTGCTGACACACACTGGCCAGTCATAATGAAACCCACAAATACTGCACGTCCACAACAAGCATAAGGGTGCATACATGCACACAACTCCCATAAATGAGCTGCAAAGATTGACTTCTCGCCTGTTTAATACACTTGACTCAGATGTTGCCCTGCCAAGTCCTGCTCCAGCATCCACACACAAATCTTCACACTCCCTCCACCTACTTTCAGCAGGATTAGACCCTGATGCCGAACCTAAACAGCAGATTAGGCGCTGGCGACTGTGGGCGGAGTTAGGGGCTTAGCATGACTCAGATTCCCTGGTAATGGGCCAAGATGGCTAGGACCTGGCTTCTGCCTAAGGAGGCTGTTTATGTGGAAGTAAATGATTCTTTACATTCTTTACCTGCCTCTCCAGGGTATGACAAGATCTGGGTTGATCTTGCGAAAGAAGTACTCCCCTCCCGGCTGGCGTTCGTTGAAGTTGGGGACGGGGGTTTCGTCGCAAGAGTCCTCCTTCAGCACACACTCGTCTGGCTCCGGTCGGGTCATGCCGATGTACTTGGGCAGGAAGTTAATGCAGAGCTAAAAACGACAAAATATCAGAGAACGTCTACTGAACCATTTGGATTCTCCGGACTGTAGATCAGCGGTTTCAAACTTGCGCTGGAGCCCTCTACTTGACTTCATAGTTTAGTGTAATTGCGCCTCTGCATGGCTAATAGTTGAATATATTATGGCCATCTTGAATCCCATCAGAAAGAACAACTACAATACAGCACAATAACTAAATGATACAATGGGCAACACAATAAGCAACTTCCTGTAAGCAAGCGGAAGTGGTTCGGACCATCTTATAGGAAACTCAACAGTGTCAAAATATAAAATTTTTCAAATTTCAAATTCCTTAAGGCCTACCATATTTCTGAGTGACTATAGCTGCTGTTGGAAGTAGATGACAAATTTAGTCAGGCAGGTAAAATGTGATATAGTGGAACCTCAATTCACAAATGCCTCAATTTGCGTTCATTTTGGTCAACGAGCGTTTAGATCGAGCCAAATAGTGTGCGACCAATGTCTCGGTGTACAGTCGCTTCATTAATTTTTTCATTTATTTATTAATTTTGTTTGCCGCCAGAACTCTATGTGGACTGCCTTTTTGATGAAAACGCTTCCTAGAAAATGCCATTTTGAAGAGATGGGCCCCTGACGCCACATCCCGTTGACATGTTTTGCTCGGAGTAAACCGCTGCAGCGGTGCCAAAAGCACATGGATTGGCTGACAAATATGGAAGAAACAGGTCCACATTTGCAACCTTTATCAAAAAAAAGGACGTTTATATGGTTGCGGACTTTGCCGAAGGAGTTCAATATCTTCGCAAGGACGGAGAGAAAGTGCAAGACAAGGTGGAAAAGCTGTTGCTGGTCTAGCTAAATTTGAAGCACCTAGCCGGCGATAGCATTTGAGAGTCATTTATATGGCGACTTGATGCCTAAAAGTGACCATGCTGGAACACAGCATGGAAAACCAGTTTAAGGCGATTGGAAAAGTTTAAAAAGAGGATCCATCATTCACAGCGTTGGGTGAAGCATTGCCGCTGATGGCAAGGCTGCTCAGACAAAGCTGCCATTTCAACTCAGATTTGATCTGCAAAGGGGACTTTCTACTTATCTTTTTACTGTGATATGACCTGACTTTTTTTTGGGAAAAAGATGTCAGAGGGGACCTTTATTTCAGCAAAGGAGAATGCAGTACCGGAACACAAGCCTCACACTGCACGTTTGTGCTAGCGCTAGCGGTGGGTGACGCTATGCTTGTTTACCACTCGCAGATTGTTCAACAAGTGCCACAAATAGTCAAGGACACAAGGAAAACTTACTTTCTCTTTTTGTTTTTTTCTGTAGCAACATGTTTGGTAACATTTTGGACTGCACCAAAGGGACTTTTGTATTGTGAGGACGCATTGACAGTTAAGCTGGCTGTTGTTGTTGCTCAGAAGGCACAAGACATCAAAACAAAGTTAAGAACTTGTTGATTTAGGTCCTGACATTGAGCAACTCAAACATAACGTTGAAACAACATACTTTTTGACAACGTTTAATCAATGTCAGGTTCTGATGTTGATTTGACCATTGAATTATGGTAATTTCCCAACCAACAACATGGATCCAACGTTGGACATCAACATTGTCTCAATTTATAAATACAACTATTTTGCAACGTTGTTTTAAAGTTAGTTTTAAAGGACATGTATGTATAATCAACGTTGTGTCAATTTCTTGTGCCTGCTGGGTGTTGTGCTTGGATAAAAAAAAGATATTTGAGCAATTACCTGCTTTGTATGTTATTTTCATACATATACAGTATATACACACATTATAGTGTCTTCAAAGTGTGCATTCTTTAATATGAAATAGGGACTTTTGTTGAAGCTAAAACCTGGGGATAGGTTGATTGGCAACACTAAATTGGCCCTAGTGTGTGCATGTGAGGGTGAATGTTGTCTATCTGTGTTGGCCCTGCGATGAGGTGGCGACTTGTCCAGGGGGTACCCCGCCTTCCGCCCGACGCAGCTGAGATACGCTCAAGCAACACCCGCGACTCCGAACGGGACAAGCAGTAGAAAATGGATGGAAAACCAATTACTCATGTTTACATTGTTTTTTATGGGGTAATCTGTTTCACTATGTGACCGTTTCGGTCGGCGAACCATGTTCAAAAACCAATTAAGTTTGTAGATCGAGGTCCCACTACATGTGTTTTACCCTTCATCCTCCATCGACCCACAGGTAAATTGAGTTTGAGACCCCTGCTGTAGATGGAGAACCAATAACTCACCTTTCGAACCCAGTTGGGCATGATGTGCGTGCTGGGGCTGCGGTGGTGCAAGTTGAGAACGACCACACTCAGGATGACAGAGAAGGTGACCAGGATCATGGTGAACATCACGTAGTTGACAATAATGGGGATGGCCAGCGACGTCTCAGGGACTTTGTCCGCCAGCAGGAGCATAAAGACAGTCAAGGCGATCAGGACCGAAATGGAGAGGGTCATCTTCTCGCCTGAAGATAAGTTGAGAAAGTGACTGAACAAGTAAAAGTGTTGTTTTTGGACTGACCTGCTCCGGGGGGCAGGTAAAAGACAAAAATGGCCAAGACGCTGGTTAGGATGCAGGGAACGATGATGTTGATGATATAGAAGAGAGGCTTCCTCTCGATGATCAAGTAGAAGGTAATGTCCTCATACAGATCATCCTTGACGTTCTTCCTCGAGGGCTTGTGGCAAATGGCCCACTCCCCGTTCTCTGTTGGTGAACACAGGAAGTGGAATTAAAGACAGTAAAAGTAATAGCTCAGTGTCAGAATGAGCGGGGACATGCAGAAAAACTTCCTCACCCACCCGTGAATGCATTCTCGTCAATGACAATCTCCCGGATCTCGTTGCCGTCATCGTCCAGATAATACTGCAGATCCACTTCCGAGGCGTCATACGTATACGAGCGGAATATCATGCTGCAGTTTTGCCAGTCGAAGGGGAAATATGCAACCTGAAGGTTGTATTCATAAGAGGCTATGAGGTAGAATATTTCAATATGGAGACCATGCTCTGCGACCAGACTGCACCTCGATAGAGCAGGAGCTGCGGTAGATGGCCGGCGGGAGCCAGTTGACTGTGCCGTCATTGTACACCAAGACGTTGACATAGAGCGCAACATCAAACTGACCGTCATTGCTGTGGAGAAAACCAAGGAAATATGCCGTAAAATTTCAACTCCTCTGTAAAATATAATCTTATTGGGGTTTAATTGAGAGTAACACTCACTTGTTTATGAGGTAGATATCAGGGCGCCACACCTTGTTTGCAGGAATCCTCAAAACATTAATGTTGTCATAATCTTTTGGGTCCCATGACAGGCGGTAGTCGCGCCACTCCTTTCATTCAAAAGTTTAGAGAAGTGAGAAATTAATTTGCATTGCGTCCCGATGACCGGCATTTTACCAACAAATTCTGCATGTATTTTTTGCTCCTGAAGATGGATCTGGCAGTTTTTAATCTCCCATAATATCAATTAGTTTTGGAGTAATTGATAGATAACTAACTGTACTTGGAACGCCCCCTTTTTTTGCCAGACTCAATATGCCACCCCCTCTTGATGTGATGTCATCTACAGAACTGGATCTCATTTCCCCGCATAGACAGTGTGGATAAAGGCATGTAAAACTGTTATTTTTATACTTCATTGCATGTTTTTTTCACCCTGGTCCATGATTACTTCAATACTGATATGGTTAGCATTATTAACAAAAATTAATATAAAAAAATCGCCATTTCGGAACTTCCCTGCTCTGCCATCTCTTCTTCCAAGCACACCATAGCCTAATGCTTTTTCAGCATTCTCTCAAGCATCTTGAGAAAAATATCAGTCAAAAAGGGAGGAATTAATTTGCATTATGTCCAGATGATTCCTGATTTTTGGCGTCACATGACAGAATCATTCAAATGATCTCTGCAAATGACACTCCTCTCGCTTGTCCCGCCCCTTTTTGCGCCAGTCAATTTGACTGAAGAGGTCCATACTTTCCTCATATTGCCAACATTTGAAAATGTATGCAGGCTGACCCATTACTTAGTTGTATAGCTACAACCTGAAAAAATGCATCTGGCAGCCATCTCTGCTAATTCCTTCAAACTCTGCATGAAAATAATCTGGGATGAAGATGCTACCAAAACATATACTACACAATATAAAATAGCCTCCAGTCTTCTGTAGGTGACGTCAGCAGGATTTTGGAGCCAAAGGTGGGAGTCTCAAAATGTGCTGAAACTTGTTCGAAAACAAACCTAGAATTACTACTGTGGGGGAATTGTACCCGTGGACATAATTTTTAAGTCCAGAACTATGTAATAAGTGCCAATGTTGTCAGCATTGGAGGGTCCCTTGAAGTTTAACTGTAAAGGTTTTATTGCATTTTACTGTAGCTTCATCCTGAATTTCCACTTGAAAGCCAAATATCCCTAATGTTTTATGAGTAGTGTATATAGCGAAGTGATGGGCCGTCAGGACCAGCAAGGCCTTCTCTGCTGACCTAACATAACCAGAAATCATGATTATAATTAAAGATAAAATTATTTTTTGATTTACTTTCCCTAAATATCTAAAAGTATTCATAATCTCTTCATATCATATTATGCTCCTTCCAGTGCTGTTTTTAATTTTAGTTTGTATCCAATCAAAATTCAGCTATCTTATGTTGCCATGCTGTACGAAATCTGCCAGAGGCCTTCAGAATCAACAATGCGGGCGTTGTGCACTGTAAGCGATCGGGGACATACAGTGATAGACAGTTGCGATAGCCAATCAGATCACAAGTTGTTGTCAGTAAGGCCTTCTAGATGGCTTAAGGTTGAACGTGACATTTACGCGTCCTGTGATTGGATATTCATCAGGACCGTTAGCGGATGGATTTGAGAACACATAGACTTGAGAGACAGTTGCGATAGCCAATCGGATCACAAGTTGTTGACAGTAACCTATCTAAGTAGCCTGATGTTAACGAGACTGTGATTGGATGCTCACTTGTCATTCCTAGTGAGTATCCATTCACAAGTTTCAATATAGCAGGAAGCAGGAAGTGTTGCGCTGTAGCCAGACCGGGATAGCAGTCAAGGAGAACAAAACGTTGATTAGGTGGCAGATATGTATTTGCAAGGCCATTTTCAAGAAGGATAATTAAAGAGAAACGACATCTTGTGGAGACGATCGGCCAACCCTGGAAGCTAGCTCATCTGTTCTGGCGATGAAATGCTTGCCATTTTCACTCGACTAAGCCAACGACAAGAGGTACCATTGGCTTATACTGCGTATAATAGGTCCTACTAATTATGAGTTCAAATATCTTATTTTTTCACTTTTAATATGTTTTTTGAAATTAAAAAGGTTGATAGTACCATATAAGATATGTTTTAATTGCTGATGCCTTTTAATTGATTTTTTAATTCGCCAGAAATTAACCCGTTTTGTATACTGTTGATGAATGCCCAGTAGGGCGTAAATATGTTCCTGTATAGTATTTTTTCAGCAACGGTCATGTGGTGACATCAATTATGGTATTTTGAGAAGTAATCTTTGTCGTCGGACACCACTGAAGGCCTAGGTGGGAATCGCACAGCCCGCCACTGATATAGCAATATGGCCTCCGAATAATTTGATTTTTCAGTGTGGGAAAAAATGCCAATTTCTCCACTTTAAATGGAAAGCATGAGAATAAGAGCGAAGATGCAAACATGGGATGCTTAAAACACGACATACCAGATTCATGAACACGTTGGTCGTCATCTCTCCGTTCTTCTGGTTCTGTAAATTCGAGGTCATCCATTAGTAATTGGTACATTTCAGAGCGGATGCATTTGCATGTGTGAGTGTGCAAGTGGTACCAAGCTGACGAGCTGGGAAAGGGTCATCCCCACACGCACCATCACCCTCTCCTCCCAGTACTGAGCTGGCCGCACCTTTAGGTTGTAGTTCTTAAAGATCTTTTGATGGAGCCGCCGCTCTATTTCTGACGCCCCTGAGCAAACACAAGGCATGCAGCATTTATTGTGTGCTTAAACTAAGAGTCATTGGTGCGATCACCCATAAGGGTGCTGACATTCTTTCAGAATGTGTCCCAACTAGGACAGACTGGACTCCCAGAGTGCACGGAGAGCAAGGCAGGTGCTGGTGGTGTGCGACGGGTAGCAAAGGTGACTGAGCTAATGTAATTGATATGCAGCAGGGGAGTGGGATGAAAGGGATGTCTGGGATACCAGCGCCATATGGGCCTGAAATAGACTCTGATTATCAAACAATGATGTGTTAATATGTTTCATCAAATGTGCCAGAGAACACTGTCTCACAGGATCTTTAGGAGTAGAACAATAGAAAAACCTGCTTGTTTGAAGAAGAGGTGATCAGGTGGTTGTTTGCCTTTGTGACATGAGGTCAAAGTTTAACAGAGTTTACAGGTCAAAGAAAGCATCTTTTTTGGTATAAAAATGTATTGAGTCATCAGTTTATAGTCAGACTCTCCTCTTAAGACATTTTGGATGATTGTAAGTTTCCAACTTTTTGGATAAACTTTGGGAAAATCAAAATCCCAGCACACAAAGCAGGGTTCTAAGGCTAAGTTCACACTCATCAGGTTTGGATCAGTTAAACAGAACTGTGGTCTGCACAAAGACATCGATTTTAGCATTAGCATTTGACTGAAAATGGGCAAGCATCTTGGTTTTGATCTTGTTTAACCTCATCAGTTTTAAAGCAGAAGTGTGTTGTTAATTTATTACTATATGCTTTTGTTATTTACTGCCTTTACTGCCCTTATTGTCTTACGTGGCCTATGCAGCACTTTGGTCAACCTAGATTGTTTAATGTGCCATATAAATAAAGTTTGACTTGACCTTTTATAATTATAATAATAAAACAAAATCAAACAAAGACTTGACTGCCAGCACTGCTTGTCTGGTCAAGTGTGCACACCATCATCCCAACCCTGATGTGCACCAAACATGGCCTGAGAGATGCAAGTGGACTCTGGTGCAATTAGATTGCCTGTGAGCGCTAAATGCAGCAGTGTAATAAAAGCAACAAAAAACACGCAGAAATGACAAACAAGTACAAGAAAATGTTCTAGAAGTGCTGACTCTCCGCTCTGCTCTCTCCCTCTGTGTGTGACAACTCTTTAAAAGTTTTAGTTGAATATAAAATTAATAACAGCATTTTGGTTTAGATCATGTATATACTGTATATCACAGGCTGTACCCAATCAAGTCGTTACATGGTGCAAATGTCCTTTACTGCGCAATCTATTGTCCCATGATATAAGGCTAAAAGTGGACTGCAGCAAAGTACGCATCTTTTCTAAATCTTTGGTCCAGACCACACGTGTTAGCACAGCCTTAAAAGCATGCTTGGATGGATGCATTCCCACCAAACATAAGTGACCTGTGACCTCACAAATGTTTGAAAAGTCCTACAGTTATTCTACAAATGTTCTAAATGCAAACAATACATATCCTTACCGGTAAAAGAGAGACACAGGAATGCGATTGTGAGTTGTCTGATCCGTAAAAGAACGTTCTCCATCATTCTATTTGGTCCGCTTGTAGCCATCATGACATTTTCTTGTGGAAGTCCAAAGACCACCTCTACAGGCACCCAGATGCAGGCACGGATAAACCTTCCAATAACTCCAGGTGGGTAGAAGTCATCTAATCAGCACCTTTTGGCAGCCCCCTCTTCTTTGTCTTTGCCCGGTTGGGACCATAGCAGGGAGTGACGAGAGGATGGAATGTGTTTGTACTGGGAAGTCTTTGAGGCAGGCACCTGTTGGTGCTCACCAATCTGAGGTTGGGACAGTGGGTGATTGGGGGGTGGGGACTGGGTGTTGTGGTGTGATGGGGGAAAACTAACAGTGGGTTATGGGCTAGGACAATTGGGATATTTTTGGGGAGGAGTGCACGTCAGCGGTGTGGAGGCTGGACAGTAAAATGTGCAGAAAAAAAGAGACCTGATGCATATAAAGTCAAGAATAACAACTTTTCAAATGTAACATAGATTTCGACAGATTCTAGAATACAAAGTAATACCTAATCATTGACTACACAGTGGTACATCATACTTACGACATGTTTATATTATAGAGATAAGCGCTGTCTCTCCGTTCCAAGCAAAAATTGTATTTAAATATTTTTAAAATGCATCTTACATGTTAAATTTGTGCTGTTTTATGGAGGCCAAGCACACATTAAATTGGTTTTAATTCATTTCAATAGGAGACGTTGATTTGAGATACAAGTAATTTGAATTACAAGCTCTGTCACAGACCCAATTAAGCTCGTAAATTGAAGCATTACTGTAACCAGAGAGCAATTTTGAAGTGTATATTTAAGTCACAATAATCAGACTAATATGTACATTTTGTTGATATATATATATATATATATATATATATATATATATATATATATATATATATATACACATATATATATATATATATGTATATATATATATATACATATATATATATATATATATATATATATATATATATATATATATATATATATATATATATATATATATATATATATATATATATATATATATATATATATATATATATATATATATATATATATATATATGTATATACTATATGTATATACTATATGTTAGTTTTTTTTACCTGACATCTTTTATTCCTTTCACACAGGGAGTGAAATTAATTTAAACATGTATAAGTTATGGTGTGAAATATTTATGAGTAAAAGACACCAAGAAGGTGTAAGATTCTATTAAATTTGGTTCTTCCGACTCCTTTTCCGATATTTGAATTGTGCAAATGTAACCATGTGAGGTTCCTTAATGTAATTTGTAATACACATCTGATACAAACAAATCATAACCATTGACATTTACATTGACTGTCAGAAACAGGGTACAGAAATGTGACCAATTGGGTTTTAACTATTGGGGTTTAACTATTGGACTGCAATATATTTTACCAATGCCAAAATGGGTAAAAAAAAGTTTTGGCCTGCAACATATTTAAAGAATACGTTGCTTACAAATTACAATGTTATGAGAAAACGATGAAATATTGAATATTACAAAATATGCCGTACAGTGATATACTCATAATGGTCCTTGGCCCATCACAGGCAATTTTATTTAATTTTTGTACAACATTTCTAAACCGAAGATGATTGATTGAGTTTGAGGTTTGAGTTTTCAGCGTAGAAATGTAATATTTATGTAATATTTATTCCTGGTAACAGATGCCAGCTAGCTTAGCAGTGTGCTAGAACGTTATATGGATAACATGCTTGACTCTCAGTTAGGGGTTAGTGTTGTGTGGTTGTGTGTGCAGGGATGGAATGCACACGCATTCTTTTAAACTTTGGACCCCCTTTTTATGTGAGCACCACAACCGATGATAGTAAAGACACAAAGATGTACTTTGGCTTTAGGGAACGCCTTAAAACCATGACAGGACTGACTGACGCTTGTTTCTTCCCCGGGAAGTAAAGAGCTCAGAGGTGTTCTGCTGGATATTAATACATCACCTCCTCCTCTCACTACATTTAACTTTCTGTCCCATGCCAGCTATCGTCTGTTAGGTCAGACTGGCCCCCCGTACCTTGCCGTGGTCAGGGTCTCCAGCGGGAAAACATAAACAGGCCATAAATCAGCCACAGGTTGATCGTTGAGAAAAGGAACATGCCTCCAACTCGCCCCGCCTCGCTGGACCCTCAATGACACAGCCTCCTTGTGGAGCAGTCAAGATGGCACTCTCTTGGCCTTTCTTGAGCTCATGTTTGCACAGGATGCCAACATCGTCAGCATGCTAAAGTTGATGCTAAGGCTATTCTGTTTTATGTAATGGTAATGCTTTATTCCAGACATGCAACACGTTACATTAAAGAAAATTTCCAACATGCAGAATTCACTGGGCCAAAAAGGAATAGGAAGAAGCTGACCAACAATGTGCAATAGAATGTTAATACATAGGTTAGCACTTTTTTAGCACATAGCACTTTAGCACATAGCCCTTTAGCACATAGCAATTTAGAACTAAGCACTTTAGCACACAGCACTTTATCCATGAGCTCTAGTGCAATGCACACTGGTACTTTATCTTTATCTCCATACTGTAGATTTTATGCCTACATCAAAGTGCCACCTATGTCTATCAAGCTCCATGTTCTGATGTTTAAATGTTAGTTGTCCGGTTGTGGTTGTGTCTGTGCTTGTGTTTTTGTTCTGTTGTTTTTGTGTATGTTAAGAAAGCAATGATGCACTGTTGAACCTTGAACCTTGATGCAGAGCTTATTTTAACCAGCTCACTTTTTATGTTTGAACGTCACCAGGGGAGGAAAAAATAGTAGACAATGTTTAACAAGAGTACATTTCCGTGTAAAAATGATGAAGGAAGGAAAAGTGTTGAAAAAATAAAATACAATATAAGAACGTAGGAGTAAAATACTGTTTGTACAATTATTAAGGAAGAGGAAAATAATAATAAAATGAAAAATTATTAAGTAGTAAGAGTAGCAATAACAAAAGTGATTAAAAATGGAAAATATATTATGTTAAATAATAATAGATTAAAGATGAATGTGTAAATGCCAAATTTATGACAAAAAATAAAATGTATTTATTTTACTCATGTATTATATACTAATAGTTATATTATTTTATGTATTTTTGAAATTAATAAAATATTGACTTGATATTGTTGAACTTGGCATACATTATTTAAATAAAAATAAAAATTGTATTAGTCATTATTGTAGTTATTTAACATATTTCCTTGTAATCCAGATGGCTTCAATAGTTTAGTTCCTAAATGCTAATGTAATATTACATGTTGTGATTTAAAGAGCTGGGGTGTGTGCAAAAGTACTCAAACTAAGAACTTTTTTTTGTTATTTGGCAGTAAAATTATTGAAAATGCAGGGTCAATGGGGGGTATTGATTTGAAAATGTTTAGGATTTTTCAAATGCATGCATAATCCCACATAGGGGGAATACCACGTAGCTGGAGCCTACCCAGCCAGTTGCGTATCAAAACATGTGTTGCAAAATGTATTATATTGATAAAATATTTTGGTTGAATTCCACTCTTTATTAAAATATATATTAAAAAAACACACACACAATTTGCAGGCGTGTGTGATTGGCAAGGGGGGTGGAGGGGTCGCCTATACTGAGGGAATTCCACGGGCAATTCACAGCTGCAACATAAGAATAGCCTACACGCACAAACACACGCAAGTGCTTTAAATACAAAGAGGATTAGTTTGGGCACAGGAATATCCATAAAGCATGTGACACACACTGTGACACATTGAAATGAAAAGCACGAGTGGCTCATTATGGCATCAGCTGGGCCTCATGTGTTTATTTGTTGACACCACGTCGGCTTATTTATGCCACGTTCTCCAACTGAAATAAAAATTACATTTTAAAATACAGTATGGCTTTTTGAACATATTATTTAATTGTTGCAGAATGTTTGCTACAGTAGTGTGAGTCCATGAGCCTGTAATGTAGTCTACACTGTGGCAACCTGAAGTTCTCAAGCCTGGCTGCTCATCTGTGAAGAGTCAAGATGTTCATTCATTTGCATTTATGTTTATTTGTGCTGCCACACAGGACATGAGTTAATATTATAAATCTTACATTTCTTTTTTAGAAAGGGTCAGTAGGTGCACGGTTGAGGCTGGCCTTAATAAAAATAGCCAAGGTGCCCACGGTGGTAAAGATGACAAAAATCCAGAGAAACATGCGGTCCACCACCATGGCCACGTACTGCCAGTCCTCCTTCAGCTGTGGAGCATTTGGGAGAGGGTTAGTTAGGAATTTCCCGGGAAATAATGAATATTACTCAAATAAATCTTACAGCTTCATAATCCTTCTCGGCTTGCAGAGCCTCAGCAATGTACGTGATGGCATCAATGGCTGATTTGAGTTCAGGGGGCAGCGATAGATAGCTGCTGGGCCCATCGATGTACTTCCTCAAGTCGGATGACTTGCCCTCTGCTTGGAACCTGAGGATGTATGAACAATGGCACTCAGCATCAAGGGTTGGAATTGGGGGTTAAATCACCAAAATGATTCCCGAGCGCAGCCACCGCTGCTGCTCACTGCGCCCCTCACCTCCCAGGGGGTGGAACAAGGGGATGGGTCAAATGCAGAGGCTAATTTCACCACACCTAGTGTGTGTGTGACTATCAGTGGTACTTTAACTTTTTAATACAGAACATAAGGAAGTTTGTTTTGTTTTAGTACAAAAGTTGGCCAACAGAGGGCAGTGTGTCTCCAGCCAGCACACCCGAGTCTGGAAGGAAGGACCTGCTTGGTATTCACTGCAAACATTGAAAGGGTTTACAATGCAGTGCTGGTCCTGTGACCTCAGTAGTGAAGAAATGCTCCTCAGATGGAGTTGGCCTCGCAAGACTTCCTCCTCCCATTCCTTCCATCAGGGCTGCAAGTAGCACCTCAGCGAGGAGTAAATTACAATTCATTAAACTAATTCAACTAAAACCGGCTGCGTCTGGTGCCAAGACATGCACTAAATCCAATTAAGTGTGCGTGTGACTTGGGGCAAACTGCTTCCTCATCAAATTGCTCTTATAGAACCAAACCGAGCTGACCTTTTGCTCATTAGTACGTTTTATTTTTTTTAATTTTTTTTTTTACAATAATTAAAAAAGGGGAGCTGTGCAAAAATTCACAGTACCCGTAGTTATTTTGACAAAAGAAATATACAGTGATATTTTAACTAGCAACCTCTCAGACTGACTTTTTGGCGTTGATATAATTGTATACAACGGTTATCGACATAGCTAAAGTCGAAACTGAAACTTACAAAGTTACTTGTGACTTTAATAAAGTGTTTTTTAACTTGCAGCATTTTGTTTGCATTATTTTTCTTCATTTGTGCATATTCTTTTTCTTTTCAAATGATCTGTTATATAATTATCTAACAAACTTTTTTCATTAGTGCTGTTTTTTTAAATCAGATTAATCACACTTTTGAATTAGGATTAATTGTGATCAAAGTATACACCCAAATACTTGCTTACATAATTTAGATGAACCTAAAAACAGATTCAAATATTTGGACACAAATGCTATTTTATTACCAGAATGTGGTACAAACTTTTGTAAATATATTTTACTTGAATGCACGTCATTTATTTGATCAAAACTTGGTAACTGTTTTATCGAAAGCCTGTCGGGGTTTATTTTACAGTGAAATTTGTCAGTGAGCACATTGGACGGAGTCTCCTTAATAATATTTACACGTTTTTATTCTTTTTAACATGTCCTGTCCAGCCACTCAGGCAAATCATACTGTCGATGTAGATGCCCATATCTGCTGTACAGATTTACTTTTTGCAAAAGAGAAGTGTGGGATACTTCTATTGTTGCCTTATTTGCATTTGACTTTATTAAATGGATATATTTAATGTTTGGCGCAGCTGGACTGGAGCAGGAGGGGGTAGAAAGAAGAAGAAAAAAGACAGAGGGAGAAATTGCAGGGACAAGAGGAGGATAAGACAAAAGGAGACAACAACAAAAACAACAACAATAACAACAACAACAACAGAACAACATCAGCAAATGTGATATGTACAAATATGATACCAAAAATTATAACAAAGAACCAGGTAATGAAGTAGATAGTAATAACACAGAAATGCACTACAAAAATGGAGAATTAAAAATACCAATAGAAATAGCACTATTGATAATGAATAATAATAGTATTGATCTCTATTATTAACATTAGAATCGCTTCAAATGCAACAATACATAAATGTAATGAATACTTGAAAGGGGTCAGGGGGGAGGAAGAGGAGCGGACTATATTAACCTTATAGATTGTTATGGTAAAAAATAGGTTAAGCTTCAGCACTGTGCTGTGCTTCTACCCAGTTTCCCCCGGGGGAGGGGTGGTGGGGTCAGGGGGGAGCACAACGTTAATATATGTTTGATGAACTGTGATTATATGCATAAGTGTATGTATGCATATGTGCATGTGTATGTACAGCATGTATGTATGTTTGTACAGTGAATGTGCAAGTGGATGTATGAAATGAGCCCTCAAAATAAATTATATAAAATAAAATAAAAAAACTATACATGATTAATGCAATAACTTTTTGTGTTTAATCGCATGAGTTTAGTCATTATTTTTGACAACCCTTATTTTTTTTAAACTTTATAATATTGTTATGTGTTTTGCCTACTGTACAATAAAGCTTTCCTACAAGTGCAAATAGGTATTTCAAGTGGCTAATAATTTTAAAAAAACCCCACATAAAACAAGCAGAAAACAAAAACAAATTGTATGTATAATCCAGGTCAATACTACAATGCTTTTATATTGACGTTTATTTTGCATATAACACAGGAAGTCACATTTGTCTGGACCTTTTGAGCCCTTGTAACTGTAATGTACATATGTCAATGCTTAGCTGCTTAGAAATATTGACGAAGTTAACATCACTGGATGTATTTTTTCATAGAAATTAACCCTTTGGATCACAAATTGACAAAAGTGGTCTTTGTATGTTGACGTCTACTTAAAAGGGACTTATATACAAAACCAACTTTTCTGACCTGTTGATTTTTCTGTATTTGGGATCTGGACAAGTCGCCACCTCATCACAGGGCCAACACAGATAGACAGACAACATTCACACTCACATTCACACACTAGGGCCAATTTAGTGTTGCATATAAACCTATCCCCAGGTGCATGTCTTTGGAGGTGGGAGGAACCCACGCAGACACGGGGAGAACATGCAAACTCCACACAGAAAGATCCCAAGCGCAGGATCGAACCCAGGACCTTCGTATTGTGAGGCAGACGCACTAACCCCTCTAGCACCGTGCTAGAGGGGTTAGTGTGCGAAAGGAATTTATGAAACTAAATTAAGTATATAGACTTAAATATAATACAAAGCTAATTACAAAAGGGTTAGCACTGGGTTATCTCTGGTCTACCCAGCATGCATTGCACTTCGTAAATGCAGTTACAAGTAACTCTGAAAGCCTGGATGTTGACCCCTATAGGGACTCACCTGTTGGGATTGGGAAACAAGATGGATCTGTCTGGCTTGCGTATGAAGTACTCATCCGCTCCCTTGTTGATGGCCAGTGCCTTTTTCTCCCGCTGGACGGGCAGCATTTCAAAGACAAGGGGCATCTCCACTTTGGGGCGCAACATGCACAGGTAAGGGGGCAGCATGTGGATGAAGATCTAGTGGGGACAACAAGGAGAAACATTTGTGTGAGGATTTATGATCTTAACGAGGAGCAATTGGCCTGCAGTTGCCTGTAAGAACCATTTGTCAAACTGTTGAATTTAAGCAGGGCGAAAACCCATGAGAACAACTCAGAGGTTGAATGATGTGCTTAAGGGCAACCAAGTGAGGTGATCCATCTCTGCTGACCTTCAGCATGGTGCACACTCAAATAGTGTGGGGAAAGTTATTTAAAAAGGACGCATCTAAAGGAATTTCAAGAGGAGAAGTCAAGTGCTTTGGCATACAGGTGTGGTTGCTGGTGCTCACCTTGCGGACCCACAGGGGCATCATGTGGGTGTTTGGGGAGCGGTGGTGGAGGTTGAGCACCACCACACTGAGGATGACAGAGCAGGTGACCAGGATCATGGTGAACATGATGTACTTGACGATGACGGGAACGCCCAGCGACGTCTCGGGAATTTTGTCAGCAAGCAGCAGCAGGAAGACGGTGAGGGTGAGCAACACGTTGATGGACAGGCCCATTTTCTCGCCTGGGAGGGGAGGAGCAAGTGTAGCAAACATATTGTAGCATGAATCAAATACATTTTGAGGGGGTCATACCTGCGTCGGGCGGCAGGTAGAAGTTGAAGATGGCGATGACGGTGATGAGGATGCACGGCAGGATGATGTTGATGACGTAGTAAAGCGGCTTCCTCTCGATGATTAGGTAGAAGGTCATGTCCTCGTACATGTCTTTGTTCATGTTCTTCCTGCATGGCTTGTGTATGATGTGGAACTCGCCACTCTCTGGAGGCACAGCACAAATACAAGTTTATTAATGTTTATTTATTCATACTGCCTGTCCTCATTAGGGTCCTGTGTGAGTTGGAGCCTACCCCAGCAGTTGGCAAAAACCTTGGACTGGTCGCAGGGCACACACAGTAGAAACCGTGGAATGTGGCCCACCTCCACTGTGTTCTTTTTTTTCTAAATTTAAGTTGACATCAGCATATACGGACACGCGCCTTTCTCGACATGCAATCTGAGACCGAAAGCGGTAAATTATCTAGTTTACTATACTGTTAACTTCATAATCATCACTTAGCAGCATGAAACAACAACAGCAACAAAACTGTCTCGTTACATGCAGGGGTGGATTGGACACCCGGAGTACCTGTAGTTTTCATGATGACAATCATTATTGTAAACAATCTGTACCAAACACACCAGGGATGGGGGATATGGCCTAAAATCTATGTTGCGATATACATTGCAGCCTCCTGCGATAACAATATATATCACAATATCTTATTTGGTATGTAAATCATAACAGAACCATTTAAAAACAGGTTACAAAGGCTCCATTTCTGGGTGTATTATTGTGTCAAAACTATTAGTAATCTACTTGCTAGTTATTGTTATAAACCTGCAGTGTCTGGTTACTTTCTGTTGTAGCATGTTTCGTTCTACACTTCTATTAAAATATACTGAGCACTTACTGTTCTGTTTTTTGGATAGTTTACAGTAGTTATAGGGGATACTACAAATTTGGGTACCGATCCATTACCAAGTAGTTACAGGGGCAGTATTGGTCATATCAATGCTGAGACTAGTACTTCAAATTTCCAGATCATCTCAATGATTACATTTTTGAGCACGATAATAATCAGACAAAAACACATGATGGCGATGTAACAATATCAACTAAATATTTAAATTGTCTCCTACTATTGGCTGTAATTTAAATAATTTGTCCTTAAAGTCCAACTGCGTCCAGAGACTTAATTTCCTGAATTTGCAAACACCATACTTGCCAACCCTCCCGTTTTTAGCGGGAGAATCCCGGTATTCAGCGCCTCTCCCGACAACCTCCCGGCAGAGATTTTCTCCCGACAAACTCCCGGTATTCAGCCGGAGCTGGAGGCCACGCCCCCTCCAGCTCAATGCGGACCTGAGACTGAGTGGGGACAGCCTGTTGTCACGTCCGCTTTCCCACAATATAAACAGCTTGCCTGCCCAATGACGTCATAACATCTACGGCTTTTAGAGAGTAGAGTGCACAACTGCGCACACAACAAGGAGACGAAGCAGAAGAACGAGGAAATTACAGACATGGCGACGCCGTTGACGAGCAAGATGAAGAAATACGCTTGCAAGTTCCAAAACGAATGGAAACAAGAATTTCAGTTCATCCAGGACAGTTCGAAGGGGAAGGTGTATGTTGCCTGTAAATTTTGTAGAACAGACTTCTCCATTGAACACGGTGGCCGAAATGATATACTCATCAGGAACGGAGAAGTTAAACAGGACAATACTGCCATCTAATGGATAGTCACCGGAACACTGAAATTCAAGTATTTCTTTTATTTATATGTAAATAAAATAAATATATATATATATATATATATATATATATATATATATATATATATATATATATATATATATATATATATATATATATATATATATATATATATATATATATATATATATATATATATATATATATAGCTAGAATTCACTGAAAGTCAAGTATTTCATACATATATATATATATGAAATACTCGAGTTGGTGAATTCCAGCTGTAAATAACCACGCCCCCAACCACGCCCCCCGCACCCAACCACACCCCCCCCACCCCCCACCCCACTCCCCGACCCCCGACCAAGCCCATTCCCAGGCCAGCCGGGAGACATAGTCTTCCCAACGTGTCCTGGGTCTTCCCCGTGGCCTCCAACCGGTCGAACGTGACCTAAACACCTCCCTAGGGAGGCGTTCAGGTGGCATCCTGAGCAGATGCCCGAACCACCTCATCTGGCTCCTCTCAATGTGGAGGAGCAGAGGCTTTACCTTGAGCTCCCCCCGGATGACAGAGCTTCTCACCCTATCTCTAAGGGAAAGCCCTCTTAGAAACTAATTTCGGCCGCTTGTACCCGTGATCTTGTCCTTTCGGTCAAAACCCAAAGCTCATGACCATAGGTGAGGATGGCAACGTAGATCGACCGGTAAATTGAGAGCTTTGCCTTCCGGCTCAGCTCCTTATCCAGCATCCGCATTACTGAAGACGCCGCACCGATCCTCCTGTCGATCTCACGATCCACTCTTCCGTCACTCGTGAACAAGACTTCGAGGTACTTGAACTCCTCCACATGGGGCAGGGCCTCCTCCCCAACCAATATACAGTGCATTACTGTAAATTGAAAAACGGTACCACTGTTATTTTTACCACACAATTCTGGTGACTGGGCTGCTACTTTTTTGCCTCAAAATCCATGTCTGCTGTTTTTACTGTGCATTGCTGTAAATATAAAAATTGTACAGTAAGTAAGGTTGTATTTTTTTGGCGCTGGGTGAGCCCATTTTGGGAATCCTTGATTTAAATAGAACGGTGGCTAACGAGTGGTAAGCACGTCACCCTCACAGTCTGGAGCTCAGAGTTTGAATCTCCATTGGAACGTGATTGAAGTCTCTTTGGCTTTTCCTTCCTCATTCCCAAAACATGCATGTTTGGCTATGGTATGTTAATTATGTGGTTGTAACTTCCCTCACCACTGAAAGCTTCGTCCAATTGGATCTCCTTGATCTCATTTCCTAGTAAATCCAGGGCATACTGCAACTCTATCTCGGTGGAGTCGTACGTGTAGGAGCGGAACTGCATGGTGCAGTTCTGCCAGTCAAATGGAAAATATGTCACCTGTGCGAAGGAATAAGACAAATTGAAGGTCCATCTGAGCAGTATCAAAAGAGGAGGTGTTAAAGACAGTGGATGCAAATGGTCACCCTAACGCTGCAGGAGCTCAGGTAGAGTGCAGGTGGGGTCCAGGTCACTCTTCCATCGCTGTAGGCCTGCACATGCACATGGAGCGCCACATCGAATACGCCATCATTGCTGCAGGTCAACAAAAACAGTGCAAACTAAGAAAGCACTAGGAGAGTACAGACCTCCGCCTGCTCCAAACTCCCAATAGTAAATAATCCTAAGAAAAAATCCTTGTGAGGGATGTGTGAAGTAAACTTGTGACCTCTAGTCTAAAGGACCACAAGGCAACTGATTAAAATCCTCAAAAAATATTGAGGATGATCAGTCAATACATTTTAAATAGTACAATAGAAGGAACACACAGTACTGTATTTTGTGGCAATTATTGATACATTTAGAAAAACACATGTTTATTAAACGCATCATCGGCCTAAAAGAAGTTGGTGGTAACTGCAGATTACTGACAGTCTGTGAACACATCCCCAGAATGATTTAAGCAATGATAGTACATTGGCCAAATAAAGGGGTGTTAAATGTACAGCATTAGTTTGCTAAGTATATAAATGAGCTGAATTTTTTTAATTAAGGAACTGCTGTTCTAAATATGTCCACTGGATGTCACAATAGCAATTCTTTGTATCCCCTGCCTCTAGAGCATGCATTACTTCGGAGGGGGTGGAGCTATGTTTCGGTGTTTGGATCCGGTTACGCTGCTTATTAGCAGTGTTCTAAAAATTACTTTTGAAAAGTAATCAATTAAAGTTACTCGTTACCTTACCAAAAAAGTAATTTAATTACTAACTGAATTACTATTTAATAAATGTAATCAATTACTAGGGAAAGTACGTTACTTAAAAAAAACAAAAAAATTCAAATATCTGGCATATGCATTTGAGAAATGTTTTATATCTTCGCTTCGCTGTCTTGCTCTTCTGAATCTTTTTACCCTATTGTGTTACCTGTGCTCAATGAAGAGATTCATATCTTCTTGTCAACAAAAGGGGTATATTTTGGATGGAAAGTTTGTCACTTCAATCATGGATTTGTTGTTCAATATTCCTATTGTGTACGTGTATTGTTGTCTGCTGTGTCACAGTGTGATGGTGCCTCTTCCTATATGATATCAAGTTAATTTTAGTGAGGTGCTGCTTGTTGCATTTACGAGTAAAAATATATGCTGCACTTATGGCGCTGTTTTGTTTTTGACATGGAATCACATCAAAAGTAGTATGCCACCTTACATCAAGTTATCGCTAACGCCCTTGTAACGGACCTAAAAGTAATTAATTACATTACTCATTACTAGTAAACGTAACGTTACTAACACCTTCATTATATAACGGCGTTATTACGAACACTGCTTATTAGCGATAGTATACACAAGGTGGATTGTTAATGCCTTGATTGTCAAAGTTGTTTGTAAAGTCACCTGTGACATTTATATCCAAATAAATGCTTTTGATAACCCATACATTTCGTGTTGTACTTGTGGGCGCACATAAATATGCTGAAATAATATGTATCCCTTCTAATTTCATGTGTGATTAATGAAATTAGTCCAAATTCACAAGTTTTGTTGTGGATGATGCTACATATGTACAGAATAAACAACATGCTCTTAGTACATCAGGTGAGGAAAATTAGTAAATTACATTAATAATTAGAGTTTCTGCTAGATTAAGAAATAACACCAATGGGAGCAATTTAAAACTCTGCCAAACTCAATTACACTTGTTTGACTGAAGAAAAATGTCCCATCATTTATCCATAAAGTATAAATAACGACAAATGAAGATGAAATATAATTAACCGCAACATGTAAGTGTCAACAAAGAACCCCCAATACATTTTAAAAATGTGTTTGGCCTATTTAAAAAAACAACAACTCTGTAGTTGTCTTTATTTTTTAGTTACTATGCAATGATTTTAGCAGCCCAGCCCAATTGGGAATAGATTTTTCTCCGTCCGGAACTAAAATGAGTTTGACACCCCTGTATCTAAAGTGCAGATATGGTGATACTAATATGTCAAAAGACACACATTTAAGAATTTAACTTCGTATCAAAACGAACTAATTTAAACAGAGAGCTCAGCACTGCACTTTACTGTAGTAATTGACTCTGCAGTTGGCACTAAACGAGAAAAACGTACTGTTTCAATAATAGGTTTTCTGAATGAAAACGTGAGTGACAGAATGAAGGTAAAGGACTCCAATGAGTAGAAAGAGCCACTGCATGCTCTCCCAAGACTGCCACCTAGGGGGTGAACTAAGAAGAAACTTTAAGACAGATCACTGATGATCGACAAAGTCACGCCTCATAAAGGAAGTAATAATTATTATGGGATGCAGATGGGTTCAACGTGTCCAGGAAGAAGTGCAACTGAAACCTTTTAAACCATTTTGAAACAAGACGGTGATTCAGTGAGTCGTCAAAATCCGGCCGTAGCTTTTTGAGTTATGTTGCTAATTAACTAACTATACCTTGTGAAATAAATACAAATTAAAATAACTAAAGAGTGTACTGTTTTAAAAAGTAAAAATAAAAACAATCATATACTTGTGTGGAACGTAATTTTTGGAGCATTAGGACCCTGGGGCAAACAGCAGACCCTAGTCAGGGCTGGCGATTACCACTGACAAGTGCAGAAGTTAATTTCAATTGATGAATTCCACAAGATGTGAATGTGTAAGTATTTATTCAAAAGTGTTAGCTGCTTAACTGTTGATAAGTTAAGGAAATGTTACTGTGTGGTGTAGTAATTTTAGGTATCGTATGTTTGTTGCCTGTTTGTAGTTACTGGCAATTTAGCTATCGATCAGCTGACCTTAGCCCATTATGGAAACAATTGGGTAAATGATAGCTGTCATTTCATTTGCATGTACTGTAGGTTCACTGATTAAATGGACAGATTCTTCAGGATTCTAGAAGGTTCTTCATCTTCAGTAGGACAAGAGCAACAGCAGCTGTTTGGCGGAGGTAGGTAGGTACAGCAACAGGTCAAGATGGTAAAATCTAATAAAACCATCTTTATTTGTTTTAATATGATTGCAGTATTTTCAATTTGCAGCATTTCTCGTCGATTTGTGTTTTATGGTGTTTGTGTGTTTTTGGATAATTTCTACATTTGGATGTTGCTGCGTTTGTTCCTGTTGGCCACCATTAAATTAAATAGTGTATTCTACCAATATAGCCAGATTCCTCCAAAGCCAGTGGTGTCAAACTCATTTTAGCTCGCAAGCTTCATGGAGGAGGAAAATCTATTCCTTCGTGGGCCGGACGGGTAAAACCATGGCATAATAACTTAAAAATACAACTACGACAACTTCAGATTTTTTTCTCTGTTTTACTTCGGCCCAAAATAGAACAATTACTTTTTGAAAATGTACATATCACAAATATTTCATTTGACAAAACAAAAAAGTTAGTTGAAAATTCTGAGGAAAAAATTAGTGCAGTTTCAAAAACAACATGGAGAACACAATGAACTTAGACTTAATCTCAGTGTATCTACAAAGCAATTAAACTTCAAGTCACTGCCCATCTATGATTGAACAAAAACCAACATAAAGCATAACTAAAAATTCTTCTATGTATGAACTAACTTAGGGGTCCCCAAAATCTGGCCCACGGGAAGTCCCAAGTTAAAAAAAAAAAAAAAAAAATATATATATATATATATATATATATATATATATATATATATATATATATGTATATATATATATATATATATGTATATATATATATATATATATATATATATATATATATATATATATATATATATATATATATACAGTACATATATATTTATATATATACAGTATATGTATATACATATATACAGTACATATATATATATATATATATATATATATATATATATATATATATATATATATATATATATATATATATATATGTATATATACGTATATGTATATATACGTATATGTATATATGTATGTATATATATACACACACACAGAGCCCGGCCCCCGGCCAAATTTTTTTAACCAATGCAGCCCCTAAGTCAAAAAGTTTGGGGACCGCTGAACTAACTCATTTGTCATTTTCACATATTAATCCTGTGCTAACTCAACAGACCATACAAACGGAGGTAGAAACTATTCAATAGGGTTGAGATACTGCTTGCCTTCTAGGCATCACTGTGTATCGATAGAAAAATAACAATTGTGAACAATTTCAACAAACCAACAAAAAAAACTTAAAAGACTGACAGTATAGCAGTGAATCACACACTGTTCACTTTCTTTAAATTTGCACAGAAGACACTCATTTTCACAGAACTATATCAATATGGTGTGTCACATGCAGCATTTTAAGTGGGGTTACCAATTGTTTATTTTACGTTGAGTCGCAGCCTCGCTTTACTATGCACCTCTTGCCTGGTTTCAAAGTGCTTTGAGTACCTTGAAGGTAGAAAAGCGCTATACAAGTATAACCCATTTATCATTTATTTATTTATTTATACTTGTTCGCCCCGGTATAAACCAGTTACTTTTCTAACAGAATTGCTTTTGCGACATCCAGTGGACAACTTTAGAACAGCAGTTTCTTTAACTGTAAAATGCAGCTCAATTTTACACTTAGCAAAGTCATCTCGCGGGCCGGATTGAACCTCAGGCCCACGGACCGCATGTTTGACATCCCTGTCCAAAGCCATTAGTGTTTGGAGATGTTTGACAGGAAGTAGATTCCTGACATAGCTTTTCGCCTTACTTGTTGATAAGGACAATATCCGGCAGCCACACCTTCGCCGCAGGGATGCGCAACACCTTAATCCCATCATGCTCTTTGGGATTCCATGACAGCCGGTGGTCTGACCATTCCTGTTTATAAAGTTTCATCTAAAATGGTGTGTTTGTGCACAGTTTTATGAGTGCTGCATCTGCTACAGTCACACATTCTTACCAGATTCATGACAACAATGGTGCTCATTTCTTCATTTTTCATATTCTGAAGGAAAACAAAAGAAAAGAGAAGCTAAGAATACATAAGCAACATATATTTATTAGGGCTGTCAAACGATTAAAATATTTAACTTTGATTAAATGCCTTTTGTCCATAGGTAACTCAAAATGAATCGCGATAATTGCAAATGTATATAATTTTTCATCATTAATAACTGTACCCTAAACTGATAATTTTCAAGTTTTAACACCATAAACCGACAATTAATTTGCTTGAAATGTGTTTTAAACTTTATGCTATTGTAAACGGCTCAACACAGAAAGGACAAACATGATTTAATAACCATAAAAAAAAAAAAGCCTGGTGTGTGTTGGTGTCTTGCCATATTTTGTATTTTTTAGAAATACAGAATTTGTATTCCTGCTTTAGGAGCACTTGGATTCAGAGAAGAAGCTACACTTGCATATTTAAATAACAGATTCATGCATAAATAACACAAAATGTGGATTGTTATGATCATGCTTTGATTGTCAAAGATGTTTGGTAATACCCATCCATCATTTTCTACCGCTTGTCTCTTTTGAGGTTGCGGGGGGCACGAGCCTATCTCAGCTGTAATCTGTGATAGTTCTACCTGAATAAATGCTTCTGATATTCTGTACATTACATGGTGTACAAGTTAATGGCCTTTATATTGCTGTGTGGCAATGTTTGAACCTTCCCTATTAATTAATCAAATGTAATATTCAGCCTGCTAATCATTTTGTAATTGAGAACTCTACCAGAATGTTATAAAATAATCCCCCGCCCCCATATTCTTCAACTGATGTACTAGCATTTCCTTACGTGCAAATATCACAAAATAACATTACAAAACATCTCTGACAAAACAGGGATGGGTACTGTTCACATTTGAATCGATTCAGTACCTGGGTAATCTATACAGGTACTCTATACAGGTACTCAACGGTACCAATTTTTGATACTTTTGTGTGTACATGTGGTAAAAATGTTTTGTGTAGTAATGACATTTTTAAATGTTTAAATGTAACACATTTATTCCTCTTTATCGATCAATCATCATTATATCAAAACAATATCCAATTATTTGTATGATAACATGTTCTTCAACATAAAAACACTTAACTACAACAATTCAGTGTTATTTTCTTGGTATTGCACAAAATAAAACTCCGGTTCATGTACTCCTTTCTTTTTCTATCTGGAAAATATGTGCTGGGGGTCCATGGAGGCAATCAAGGCAATTAAGTTAAAAACAAATGAGCAAAACAGGACGGAGTGAAAATAAAGACCAATCATTTTTATCAAGTATCAAGTATTAAAGTACAAATGAAAGTGTAGCAAAAACTTTACATTAACAATACAAAGAACAGTACAAGGAAACGAGCTGATTGTAACTATTGAGAGTTAAAAAGTAAAGCTAACATATTCTTCTACAGTAGGCTTTTTACCTGGAGCATACGTAGAGGATGATGTCGTTATCGTCACCAAATGTTAACGCTATTTCTTTCCCTGTGTTGTTGGCTGCAGCCGAGTCGCTAAAGGTGCCAAATGCAGGAGTTGCAGCCGTACATCTAACTTGGCTGCACTCTTCAGCCATGACAAAAATCCTTTGTTTAACCAGGTGCTCCCTCAGATTGGAAGTATTCCTGCTATTTGCCTTGTTTTTGACGTTGCAAATATTGCAGCGAGCATAATCTGCATCAGCATTGCATTTGGAAAAGACGGACCACACTTTACAGCATTTTCTATTTGTCATCGTCGGTTTTTTGTCATGAAACATTGATGGATTGCAAGATTACTAAGAGCATATCTGCTTTGACATCGCCTGTTTTCCTCTCAAGTGGAGCAAGTACTCGCCACTCGCATGTGCTAATTCAAACAGACGTGACGTCACGTCACGTGCAACCCAGGCACCGAAACATGGCACCGCTGGATCTTAGGTGAATCAGTGCCCGGTAGTACCGGCTGGTTTCGGTCGGTGCCACAAAAGTATCAGATCTGGCACATGTCCCTATTGACAAAGCATGATCGTAATGTAAGACATTTTTATTTTTTAAATGTAGTCAAACCGGATGTATAGCATAGGGCTTTTATTTTGAAGCTGGAAAAGTGTGTGATTGGTTTGAGAAAGTGTCTGGACATGTTTTGATGTTGGATCGACTGTTTGCAATAAAAAAAGTTTCCTTTCGACTTCCTGCCGGCCGTCTTTCATTTCTGTTGAGCTTTTATGTCATCTTACTTACTAAATCAGTCACAGTAACAATCTAAATGTTATGTTGTCACTGCACCTTAACCGTAATCTGAACATGGAAATGAAGTACCACCCACCTCTGAACGACGAGTGCAGCAGGCGTTTGCTACAGTGGTGTTGCCTCTTCTCATGGCAAAAAAACAGTCCTTTCTTGTCAGGAGAACAACTTGCCATGGATTTGAACCTAATGTTTCCATAAGGTAGCCTTTCCTTTTTTCATATCTGCTTGCTATGACTCATCAGTAGCAAATGAACTGCAGCCAAGTTCCCCCACTCTGGCATGGTCAAAAAGGAGTGTGTGCTTTAAAATGATTGCCCTTATTGAAATTTATAGTTAACGCGTTAGTGCGTTAACTTTGACAGCCTTAATATTTATACATAGAAACCTAAGCCTGGCTGTCTATTTAAAACACAGTCAAGAATGTCAGCAGGACAGCTGGCACCAAGTGGGGGACGGGAAGCTTACTGGAACAGCTTATCTTATATTGCTACATGAGAGCGGGACAACAACAATCACTTCTTTCTCTATGCTTTATTAGTGTTATTATTTTTGTATTGTAACTCACCAGCCCAACCAAGGAGGACAGAGTCATGCCCACTCGGACCACCACTCGCTCCTCAGGGGTGTGAGCAGGTCGAACCTTAAGATTATAGTTGGTGAAGACCTCCTTCGTCAGAGCCTGCTCCACATCCGCAGCTCCTGAACAATGACACGTAACAAGATTTAGTCCACAAATTTGCTCCAGCATATATTTTTAGCCTATTCAAACACAGTGATGGAAGGAATCAATCAACTGAGATCCCTGGTCGTCCGCCTGAGAGACGGGTGTGCTGACGACCCAGCTAAAAGCCTGGGCTGGCTAATTTGGCAGTCAGCACACTCTTGAAGTCGTCGTAGAGTGACCGAGTGTGTACGTTACACATTACGCAGCCACACTGGCTGGCCCCCGTTACACTCACCGCTTCAAACCTCACTCTCATCCGGGTCACGGCACCACTGTAACCCAGATGGTTTGGCCGCCTACCTTTATCCAATTCCGCACGGTGACGAGAACCCTGGTCAGCATGCTTGCCTTTCATGCGGATGACCAGGGTTTGCGTCCCTGTGCGGAATGTGATAAAGGCAGGGGGCCGAACCACCTGGGTTACAAAAGTTTACAACAACAAACTAAACCAGCACCATGTTTAACATGATGGCAAGACAAAAATGCCATACAGTACATCATGAGACAAAGACCATTTGTCACTTTCTGTAGTTGTGTGGTATATAGGACACTGTTAATTAAATGGGTCCACTTGGGATTGAAGATTTAATTAGCATTATCTTGTATTCAGAGCATTTTAATGTCACAACCTGCTCAAAATAATCTGCTTGTGTGAGGTTAAACAATTTAGACCATTCACATTTTCAGTAAAGTTAAGTGACTTTTCCCTCAAATTTAAGATTGTTTTGGTTTCCACCAGACAGAAAGGTGACTGGGGTTCCAAAGGAACCGTATATCGGACAATGCTACCATGCTGAGTGGATCCTGAAAGCACCACAAAGGTCCCCCCAGCTGTGATGAAACACAACCAGTCCTGCCCTTCTGGTGCCAACACCTCGTCAAGATCCAACCATGGAGTAAGTAACCAGAGTTTCTTGTTCTATGACAAGCTGAAGCACTGCATTTGAGCTTATTTGATAAATCAAAAGACCCCAAACAAAATCAATCAATCTGTAATAGAATATTCGCAATCTAATTAATGTATGCAAACTTTATTCTTATTCAAATGAATATAGCCTGCCAGATTGTATTAAGGTCATCTGTAAGGATGAATTTCGTTAGAATTTTATCAATACCGTTACCAACATCAATATTCCTTTTTGATATCAGTATTCATTAATACTCTTATCTATACTATATGTAATTGGTGTAAATAAAGATGTGAAAAAATGCGTTTTATTAGCATTTTATCAGCACAAGAGGTTGTACACCACCAACATCATGTAACATCTCACAGCAGGGAAGTCTTTATCAACAACTGCTTTTTAGGTCTTAAACAAGACAACTATTTTTGCAGTGCAAGGTGCAATACAGGTATGTCGTCATCTTGTAAAGATCCCACAGACCCATCACTGTTTTTGTTCATTACAATTACACTCAGCTGGAAATACTCTTTATGTATAGCATTCATGTGCAGAGCACATACCTTTTACATGCTACATCATATAAAATATACACTAGAAATACAATCAATTAGCATGTTAAGTGGGTGTGCATTTTAGCAAGGTGTGTTTTGATTCCACACAACGCAATGGAGTGACATCAGACATTAACTCTTTTAGCGTGCATGACTTTGAGGGACTTTTGAAGAGGAAATATTGTTGCGTTACATACTTTTGTGTGGTGTTGCTTCCTTATTTGTCATTATTCCATGCTGAATATCAGCTCCTACCCATGTTGTTTTTTATGCGTAGCAGCGGCAACTGAAGTTAATGTGACAGCGGGTCATAATCATGATGATCCCCTGGATTAAAAAAAATATAGACGGCTGTATCATTTGTCCAGAATCTTAACTGTCTTCCTCGATCGGCCCAATTAGGAAACGGTACAAAATAATACAGGGGGTACTTGGTATACATCCCTAGTCATCTATACATAAATCTTTAATTCATGTCCATAACATAAACGCTAATGGCTAATTAGCACAACCATTTATCCACGAAACATTTCACTATGGCCATCATCTTCATGTTACTACATTAAGTGTACTTGCCTGAGGGTTGCAGTTAGCACTTTGCTTAGCTGTAAGGTCGTGAATAAAACAACTTGTTGAGATGACAACTTGATCCCTTCTTTTATTGTTACATCGAGACATGACACTGCAGACTACACTTTTGCTTTTGCTAGTCTCTGTTTTAGAGCAACAAACTTAACAGTATATATTGCTACTTGTCTACATGTTGAAGGAGGTGAGATAGCAGCAAGACAATCGCTTGATTCCAAGACTATTACATTTAGTCCACCCTCCACCACTGAAGTATAGCTGACATCAAAGACATGTGCAGTCTGGATCATTTTGTGTTTTCATGCGCTCCAATATGAAAGACTATTGGCATAAATCACCCCTCTCGATCCAAATGAAATTTTTATCCTAAAGTATGTGATCGGGTCAGAATATTCCGAATGGCGTGTTTACATGAAGCATTTTTATTCCGGTTCGGCTTTTAATCTGATTAAATGTGTCCATGTGCACATATTTTATATGTGATATACTTGCACGTGTTTGCTGTTTATGTTTTTGCTGTGTATATTATTTCACAAAAATGCTTATTTGGCTGGCTTGACCAGAAAAGCTCGGTCATTTCCTTTTAAATAAAGGCAGATTGTGTGTGAATGTTGTTGTACTTGTGGCATTCATATTGAAAGTATAGCCGGCGTTCTTTAGTTGGGCAGCTCCAAAGACCAGGCCGTTTGGGATGGCACCACTTGTGAGTTGTAAGTAGAAGACATGCTACATGGCTGTGTGATGTGTCTTACCTCCCAGTGCACTCAGGCTGCATACACAACATGCCAACAGGAAAATACTTGAGCTGTTCATAATGACGGGAAGAAAAATTCCGGACAAAATAGCTGGCTTCTTAGCCAATCCGACGTCTTTTAGTCTTATTTCTACTTTGTGGCAGTTTACAACTGATCTTTACTGTGAGTTCATTCCGAGTGGACTGTTGTCTGTCAGTGAGGCGAGGCGGGTCAAATGCTGTCTTCTCCAATTACGGCCTACAAGGCGGAGGGGAGGGTATGTGTCAACTCCACACCCTTTCAGGATCATAACTGCTGTGGTCTGTGCTGCTTTGTTTTGCCTATCTATGCATTCCACATACAGAGGTTCCCTGCAAATTTGCAGCATTCAGCATTCGATTCAGAAGAGTCTGATTCAACTATGAACCTCACGGTTGAATGGTCATCCAATAAACCCACTTGAAGGCAAGTTGAGTACCAGCAGAGGCCCCCGCGTACAGCGGGTGTGTTGGAAGAATAGGTCGATTGCGTTCATCATGTCTTCTTTAAATAGTGAAAAATTATTGTTTGCAGAGAAATAATAGTTTGAGAATAAGAGATACCTCTTACCTGCTTACAGTTTCATCTGTCACTTCAGCCTAGCTCAGAGTGGTCGCTGCCTTCTGCCCTGGTGTGATGCGTCTAAAAACAGCTAGCCATTAATTAAAAAAGCTGTTTGTTTGTCCCCGCACAAGTATTATTTACTAATAGTGTTGGAAGAAAGGGACAAGCGGTAGAAAATGAATGGATGGATCGACATTTCTACATGGAGGATGCAGGTTTTGTCGGGACGCGCTGCTGTCAGAGACGGAGCTCGGGAGGCCGCCACTTCTTGACATGTTACTTTGCCTGGAAGTCTAGCACTACTTTTAGCAAATGTAATGATCCTTCTGCAGGTACATGTACAAAAACTTTGTTGCAAATTTTACTTTGTCTATTTAGTCAAATTTGATGCCTTCTCGGCTCTGCTCCCTATTAACTAAACTATCCAATTCCTCAAAGATGACTTGAACAAAAAGTGTCTTTTAGTACATGTTTTATCAGAGGAGTTGAATCTTTGCAGACACATAAAGTCTGATTAAAAATATTTTAATAAAACATGTTTATTTTCTGATTAAATTAGTAAATGTGTTTTTTCTCCCAGTCGGGACCAATACAGTATAGTTCAGTCGCAAAGCCGTGATTGCATGCGAATCCGCATTCAGGCCAGGATTACTGCGCACCACAATGTGAACTCAAGCAGTGAGACAGAAGTCCGTCACAGAAGTCGCTGCTCCTTCTCAATGTTGTGTTCAACTTCTATGCTAGTGTTAGTCAGATTTCTTTATTTTGTTCTTCTGGGCTGCACTTCCAGCTGTATAAAGAGAAGAGGCACAACGCTGATTTGGAGGTTTGGAGGCAGAATGACGGGTTTAACCAGCGTAGGTCGACAGGTTAAAGAGTAATGGCAACGGTTTGTTTTCAACGCCAGTCTCGTTGCTATGGCTCGAAGAACCCGTATGTAGCTCAGTTGCCCGGATGTCGGCCCTCACCCATAATGTTTTTTTTATTAAATGTGCTTTTTTGTGTGCTGCAGTTGTGTAAAGAATGCTGGTATGAGCTTTTAAACATAACCCGTTAACTGCTGCCAATCACATGGTGAATAAGATACTATTTAGGGTTCATATGTTTGTAAATCTGACTGTGATGATGCAGTGCCTCACCAGACATTAACCTCACCGCATGCCACTGGTTAATGTGCCCCTTTAAAAAAACAATACCATAGATTCGACTGATTGTCAACTATAGGCAAAATCGAATTAATCAGATTGAATGAAAATCCTTAGTTGCTAATGCTGATAAAGGTTGTCCTTCACGTTGTGTTGATTATATATAATGTGCTTTTAAAATTGTAAAGTTAAAATTTTTTTTTACATTAATTCAAGGATCAGTGCATTAAGAGCCATTTTAAAGTTTAATTTATAATATATTTTGTAAGAACCGCAATTTACAAATGGCAATGGTAGAATATTGGGATATTTGGTATTCTGGGCCGTTAAACAGAACAGTAATGTACACCAAACTGAAAAACCATGACCACAAAACTGTGACAAGATCTCAAAAAGGGATTTTGTGAACAAGTCCACCCCTAATATTTTATCATTCAAAATTTGCTGAGTAGGTTTATGAGGAATATTGTAGGTCCTAAACCTGGATTATCTTTGCATTTAGCTTGTTAGCTTCCTTACATTACGCACAAACAGGAGGATCCAAGAGGGCGCCGTGAACGGTCTTACTTGCGGGAGCAGCATCTAAAAATAATATAAACTTGCGAAAACGGCTCGTGTATGATTGAAAAGAAACCTAATAGTTTCCCTATAGTCTTTAGTTCCCTTTGTATTTCATTTGGCTGGACTTTGGAGGCTGTTCCTTTGAACTATGTTGTCGTATTCTGGGTCGAAAAGAAAAGGTGTGGCGAGAAAGATGGCGGAAAACGCTACAACCGGAGCTTTAAACCTGCTATTTGAGAAATGCCGTGACTATTGCATCGTTGAGGACAGCATGAAAATGTGTCTCATGAATGAAGAAGACTTTCCATCCCTGCTGATAACACCGGAGAAGCCTCCCACTAAAAAAGGAAAAGATGGATTGGACAATAGTGACATTGTCGCTACGCTTTCCGCGTTAATTAAAGCCCGCTCGGACGAGCTGAACGCCCGCTCGGAAGAGCTGAAGGCCAGCTCGGACGAGCTATAGAAGTTGATTCAGGTCAACACCACTCAAATTGCCATAAATGTTAAAGTGGAACAAGTCTGCAAACAAGTGAGCGAGATTATGAGGAGAGGTTTTGGGCTGGAACTGGCTGTGGAGGGGGATAAGAAACTAATCACTGTACCTCAAGAACGCATCACCGAGATGGAGAGATATTTAAGGCGATGGAACCTGAGACTGCATGGTGTGGCCGAGCATGTGGAGGACAGCGATGTACGTGAAGAGGTTATCCGAGTTTGCCAGGCTCTGTTGCCATCTGATGCTGAACGGCTCCCGAATGTTATCGACACCGTGCACCGCGTTGAAATGAAGAAGCCGAAAGGCAATAGGTGTGTTTTACTGCAGTTTTCCTAACGGGTGCACAGAGCTGCAGTCTGGGCCGCTGCAAAAAATTCCTCTTACCTGTGAGGCAACGGGCTGCGCTTCGCTGAGGATCTCTGTAAAGCCGACAGAGAAGCAAGAATGAAGTTATTGCCACTGGTGGATAAAGCTCGCAAGGGAGGGAAAATTGGTGGTCGAGCATTTATTGACAAAAGACAAATCCCTTTTCTAGTCTGAAGATACACCTTTCAGACAGTAATGTACTCTTGACTTTATTTTGGTACAAGAGGATGGATGAATGGATGGAGTTACAACTTAGGCATGAGCAAGTTTTTGCCCTTTTCTGAATATTATGATGTTGTTCCCGCAGCATCTAATTGCTTTGTTTCTGACTCAAAGCATTTTCTAATTCATTTTGTTTAACTTTGTCTTTATCTATAGTTTCTCTCAACGCCAGGGGGTTAAGGCAGAACATGAAGCGCAAAGCTCTATTTTTATTTCATAAACAATGTAAAACAGATCTATGTTTTTTACAGGAGACACACAGTATGAATGATGATGTACAGTTTTGGAGATCTCAATGGGGTAATGAGATTTAGTGCTCTCATGCATCACAGCGTTCTGGTGGAGTTGGCACACTCAAAAACAATATTCCAGGGGTTTTATTGCGTCATAGTGACTATGATAAAATGGCCATTATATTTGCCAGGTTTTTGAGATTCAGAAAACTAACTTTATAGTTGTTAACATTTATGGATATAACTTAGTGCCTGATAATAATATTTTATTTAGTGAGGTGGAAAATAGAATTCTACATTGTCTTGCCAAATTTCCAAATGCTTGTATACTTGTAGGAGGTGATTTCAACACTGTCCTTGACAATTTACTTGATAGATGGCCACCAGGCTCTCAAAATAGTGTCAGTTCAAATGAAAAATTATTAATGCAAAGGTTTGATTTAATTGATGCCTGGATATATATAAATTCCTGATAAGACATCCTTTACCTGGTCTAATAAGTCAGGCTAAAAAAAATCTAGAATAGACATGTGGTTAATTTATAACGCACTGCAAGCATACTTGCCAACCTTAAGACCTCCGAATTCGGGAGATTGGGGGGGGGATTAAGGTGGGTGGGGTGGGCGTGGCGTGGTTAAGGGGGAGGCGTATATTTATAGCTAGAATTCACTGAAATTCAAGCATTTCTTATATATATAGTACAGTACACAGTAATAAACAGTTGTTCTACTAATTGTACTGTACTTGCTGCTTACTTAAAAAAACAAACACTTACCTTTCACTATTTGAGTAGCCTTTGTTTTGCCATTTGAGTACTGGCGAGTGATCTCTGAATCCGTGAACATATCCTTCACGGATTTGTTGAAAACATCTGCAAATGAGAACGGGATGTTGCTTGCAGCTATCACCATAGCCATCTTTGTCTCGGCATATGTTACACCCTCGGGTCTCCATTTAGCAAGGTGGCCCATAACACTGGGCTGGGACCGGTGCTGCGTTGCCGCCGCCTTGCTTCTCTGACCGTTCATGAGTGACTATATCCATACGGCCACCGAGTTCAATGGAGAAGTCTGATCTACAAAATTTGCAGGCAGCATAACCCTCCCCCTTCGCGCTGTCCTGGATGAACTGAAATTCTTGTTTCCAATCATTTTGGAACTTGCAAACGTACTTCTTCTTCTTACTCGTCGTCGCCATGACTGTCTCTTGTTCGTTCTTCTGCTTCGTCTCTGTTATGTTTTTGGACATTACTACTTGCCGTAGTTTTGAAGTAATGCATGATGGGAATCTGGATGTTGTGTGTCAATGTATTAACGTGCCAGCTGGAATAAACACATGCTGAGAAATAGCTCCGTGCCTGCCTACTTTATGGGTTATAGATAAACCTATGGATAACGGAGACATATATAATAGTCTCCTTTTCAGGTGAGAGAGGACGCTAAAGGCAGTGCCTTTAAGGCACGCCCCCAATATTGTTGTCCGGCTGGAAATCGGGAGAAATTCGGGAGAATGGTTGTCCCGGGAGATTTTTGGGAGAGGCACTGAAATTAGAGAGTCTCCCAGAAAATTCGGGAGGGTTGGCAAGTATGACTGCAAGACAATGTTAATGTTAAAACTCTCTCCACTCCTTTCACTGATCATAGGGCTATGCAGATTCACATCTCTCTACCTCCGTTTCACAATTGTCCAAATAATTCAATAGTTCGGTTTTATGTCATGAAGCAGTTAAAATGAGGATTAAAGAACTAATACAACTTTTTTGGAATAAAGCCAAGACGCAAACAATGTATGGTAGTAATTGGGAATTCCTTAAATATGAGGTAGGAACATTTATTAGAAAATATTGCAGTAATCTAGCTAAGAAAAAGTGATCTGAGGAAGAAAATGTGATTTCCATCATTACTGCATTATGTCCAGGTAATATGTCAGCAGAAGAAAAAGAAAGGCTCTTAGAAAGTCAAAGTAAATTAGACAACATGTATCAATCAAAAGCAGAAGGAGCCTTTGTAAGATCTAGGAAACAATGGATGGAGGAAGGTGAACAAAATTCTGTGTATTTCTTTCGATTAGAAAAATTGCAGGCTCAAAATAACACCATTGATCAACTGAAAATAAACGATATGTTTTGCAATGATGCAAAACAGATTGCAAATTATTGTTCTCAATTTTACAAAAAAGTATACATTAGTCAATACTGTGAAAGTGATGCTGTTTCGTTTATGGATGCCTTAACTGATACTAAATCAATCAGCACAGCTGACCGAGAATTCTGTGACCATCCCATCTGTCTCAAGGAGGTAGTGGAATCAATTAATAGCTTAAAAAATATTATGTCCTTTTCATTTTTAAAGGCCTACTGAAACCCACTACTACAGACCACGCAGTCTGATAGTTTATATATCAATGATGAAATCTTAACATTGCAACACATGCCAATACGGCCGGGTTAACTTATAAAGTGCAATTTTAAATTTCCCGCCACACTTCCGGTTGAAAAAGCCTTCGAAGTATGACGTATGCGCGTGACGTAGCCCGAGGAACAGAGGTATGCCTTCTCCATTGAATACAATACAAAAAAGCTCTGTTTTCATTTCATAATTCCACAGTATTCTGGACATCTGTGTTGGTGAATCTTTTGCAATTTGTTTAATGAACAATGGAGGCTGCAAAGAAGAACGTTGTAGGTGGCTGTAGCAACACAAGGACAACTTACTCAGATAGCAAACGCCTAGCCGATGCTAGCAGACGCCTAGCCGATGCTAGCAGACGCCTAGCCGATGCTAGCAGACGCCTAGCCGATGCTAGCAGACGCCTAGCCGATGCTAGCAGACCCACCGCACGGATGATCTGGTGAAGTCCTTCGTCGCGCCGTCAATCGCTGGAACGCAGGTGAGCACGGGTGTTGCTGAGCAAAGCAGATGAGGGCTGGCTGGCGTAGGTGGAGCGCTAATGTTTTTATCATAGCTCTGTGAGCTCCGGTTGCTAAGTTAGCCTTAGCGTCGTTAGCAACAGCATTGTTAAGCTTTGCCAGGCTGAGATCTATTAACCGTGTAGTTACATGTACATGGTTTAATAGTATTGTCGATCTTCTGTCTATCCTTCCAGTCAGGGATTTATTTATTTTGTTTCTATCTGCATTTCAGACAGATGCTATCACGTTAGCTCATGCTAAAGATGCTAAAGAGCTTCGTCGATGTATTGTCGTGGAGATAAAAGGCACTGTAATGTCCATTTCGCGTTCTCGACTCTCATTTTCAAGAGGATATAGTATCCGAGGTGGTTTAAAATACAAATCCGTGATCCACAATAGAAAAAGGAGAGAGTGTGGAATCCAATGAGCCAGCTTGTACCTAAGTTACGGTCAGAGCGAAAAAAGATATGTATTTCACTGCATTCTAGTCCGTCACTCTAACGTTCCTCGTCCACGAATCTTTCATCCTCGCTCAAATTAATGGGGTAATCGTCACTTTCACGGTCCGAATAGCTCTAGCTGCGTTGAAAGTAATAGGAAAATATGAGGGAGTGAACTGACAACGTCACGCTACTTCCGGTAGGGGCAAGGATTTTTTTTATCAGAGACCAAAAGTTGCGAACTTTATCGACGTTGTTCTATACTAAATCCTTTCAGCAAAAATATGGCAATATCGCAAAATGATCAAGTATGACACATAGAATAGATCTGCTATCCCCGTTTAAATAAAAAAAATTCATTTCAGTAGGCCTTTAAAGCAAATGAACAGTCTTCTCTTCATCCCAGTTGTTGCTTATGTTTTTATTGAACGGGATCCGCTTCTGGGTTGAAGGTAAAGTTTCAATGATTGTCACACATACACTAGTTTCGGTGAAATTATCCTCTGCATTTGACCCATCCCCATGTTCACCCCCTGGGAGGTGAGGGGAGCAGTGAGCAGCAGAGGTGGCCGCGCCCAGGAATCATTTGGGGATTTAACCCTCAAATCCAACACTTAATGCTGATTGCCAAGCAGGGAGATAATGGGTCCATTTTTATAGTCTTTGGTATTACTCGGCCGGGGTTTGAACTCACAACCTACTGATCTCAGGGCGGACACTCTAACCACAAGGCCACTGAGCTGTTTATATCCCACGTGCTGAAACCTGCGCATGCGCTGCGACATGCGGCAGCACACACCCACTTGAGATAGTTGGTTTTCAATTACATAATCTAAGTGTGTGAGTCCAACTTTTTAAAAACCAAACACGATCAGATTAAGGTGTTTTCATGGGTTGTATAATGCTTCTTTTAAGCAGAATTATTGGAGAAATCTGACTTATTTACTGCATGGAAATATAGTCACTGTGAGGGGTAGGAACGCTTGTCTGAGTAATGGAGCATCTTGTTACTCACCCGCTCACTCCAAAACTAAACTTTTACTCACCTGCTGGGAGCCATGCTAGCACTCTAGTGTGCTGCCTTGCCTTTTGTCAGGCCAGCTAGCTGCCTGACTCTGGGACTCTGTCACTCAGACTTCAAAAAGGCCACCTCAAACACAAGTGTGCAGAAAACTACATAATGCATTTCTTGCTAAAAAAAAAAGAGCCAAACAGTTATCAAATGACTTCTACGTGTCAAGTTATATATATATATATATTTTTTTTTTTATAAAAAAATGTGTGAAAAGCACAGAAAAACACTATGCTAATGCTAATGCTAGCTGTTGTTGATGCAACCACTGATGCCAGGGATAGTAAACTACTCAGTGGCCTAGTGGTTAAGGTGTCCGCCCTGAGATCGGTAGGTTGTGAGTTCAAACCCCGGCCGAGTAATACCAAAGACTATAAAAAATGGGACCCATTACCTCCCTGCTTGGCACTCAGTATCAAGGGTTGGAATTGGCCGTTAAATCACCAAAAATGATTCCCGGGCGCGGCCACCGCTGCTGCCCACTGCTCCCCTCACCTCCCAGGGGGTGATCAAGGGTGATGGGTCAAATGCAGAGAATAATTTCGCCACACCTAGTGTGTGTGACAATCATTGGTACTTTAACTTTAATTTTAAACAATTTAATTTGTCAGGTAATAACTTTTAATTTGGCCACCAAATAACTGATGCAATCCTGTGTTTTTTTTTATTACTCAAAAACATGTAAACGTACAGCAGTTAGGTTAGAACTGTATTATGGTTTGACTTGAATACTGTGCAAAATTGTTCAATGATGTATAACAGGGATTAATCCTGGGATTAAAGGCCTCACCTTTTCTCCTCCAAACATATTACTGGGTATTGTGGCCATGCAAACAGCTCAATCTTTGTTTCGTTTGACCACAGAACTTTCCTCCAGAAGGTCTTGTCTTTGTCCATGTGATGTCAGATGAAACAAAAATTGAGCTGTTTGGCCACAATACCCAGCAATATGTTTGGAGGAGAAAAGGTGTGGCCTTTAATCCTAGGAACACCATGCCCACCGTCAAGCATGGTGGTGGTAGTGTTATGCTCTGGGCCTGTTTTGCTGCCAATGGAACTGGTGCTTCACAGAGAGAGTAAATGCGATAATGAAAAATGAGGATTACCTTCAAATTCTTCAGGACAACCTAAAATCATCAGCCCGCAGGTTGAGTCTTGGGCGCAGTTGGGTGTTCCAACAGGACAATGACCCCAAATGCACATCAAAAGTGGTAAAGGAATGGCTAAATCAGGCTAGAATTAAGGTTTTAGAATGTCCTTCCCAAAGTCCTGACTTAAACGTGTAGACAATGCTGAAGAAACAAGTCCATGTCAGAAAACCAACAAATTTAGCTGAACTGCACCAATTTTGTCAAGAGGAGTGGTCAAAAATTCAACCAGAAGCTTGCCAGAAGCTTGTGGATGGCTACCAAAAGCACCTTATTGCAGTGAAACTTGCCAAGGGACATGTAACCAAATATTAACATTGCTGTCTGTATAATTTTGACCCGGTAGATTTTGTCACATTTTCAGTAGGCCCATGATACATTCATAAAAGAACCAAACTTCATGAATCTTTTTTGTGACAAACAATTATGTGCTCCAATCACTCTATCACAAAAAATGACATTATGTTTTTACAAGTCTATGTAAACCTTTGATCGCGGCTGTGTATATATATATATATATATATATATATATATATATATATATATATATATATATATATATATATATATATATATATATATATATTAGGGCTGCAACTAACGATTAATTAGAAAATCGATTAATCTGTCTATTATTACTTCGATTAATCGATTAATAATCATATAAAACAGACAAACTACATTTCTATCCTTTCCAGTTTTTTATTGAAAAGAAAACAGCATACTGGCGCCATGTTCTTTCAACTTGCCAAATAAAACAAGGAAAATGTTACAAAAATGCACACTTTTGACACCCCTGCTATAGATAATAAAAAATGTAATCTTACAAATCTATCGATAAAAAGCAGAGCCTGACGACGCATGCGCGTTTATCACAACTCTCTCGCTCTCTCTGTCTCTCCACCCCCCCCTCACGAATGCTGCTGCGCGCACAATTTGTTGTGTTTTTAACCTTCTTAGCCCTGAACGTACATTGAAAATACACGCAACCCTAACTCAAAATGCCGGACATTTGAGGCATTTAAGAAACACCGCCCGTACAGCCCCGCAAAAGAGGACATGTCCGGTGAAAAGAGGACGTATGGTAGCAGCGACCGGTTTCACCTGACATGTCCTCTTTTGCTAGCATGCTAGCAGCTAACGGACTAGGATAGACTGACCATACGTCCTCTTTTCACCGGACATGTCCTCTTTTGCGGAGCTGTCAGGGCGGAGTTTCTTAAATGCCTGAAATGTCTGGCATTTTGAGTATTGTTTACACAACGTGCAGGCGTGGCGAAGTTGGTAGAGTGGCCGTGCCAGCAATTGGAGGGTTGCTGGTTACTGGGGTTCAATCCCCACCTTCTACCATCCTAGTCACGTCCGTTGTGTCCTTGGGCAAGACACTTCACCCTTGCTCCTGATGGGTGCTGGTTAGCGCCTTGCATGGCAGCTCCCGCCATCAGTGTGTGAATGTGTGTGTGAATGGGTGAATGTGGAAATACTGTCAAAGCGCTTTGAGTACCTTGAAGGTAGAAAAGCGCTATACAAGTATAACCCATTTATCATTTATCATTTATAATATGTCCGTGTGGAAACTCGTTCGGTACACCTCCGCACCGAACCGAAACCCCCGTACCGAAACGGTTCGATACAAATACACGTATCGTTACACCCCTATTATTTTGATTATTGTTTCTCAGCTGTTTGTAAATGTTGCAGTTTATAAATAAAAGTTAAAAAAAAAACCAAAAAAAAAACCCGTAGCCTCAGCGCATGCGCATAGCATAGATCCAATGAATCGATGACTAAATTAATCGCCAACTACTTTTATAATCGATTTTAATCGATTTAATCGATTAGTTGTTGCAGCCCTAATATATATATATATATATATATATATATATATATATATATATATATATATATATATATATATATATATATATATATATATATATATATATATACTGTGTTTTTTTTTTTGAGCGCGATGATGTCACGTTATCGAAGGGAAAATGCTTTTTTAAACAATATGATTTGCCTGAGCGGTAGAGATGCGCGGATAGGCAATTATTTAATCCGCAACCGTGTCACAAAAGTCGTCATCCACGCGCCATCCACCCGAACTAACATTTTATCAAAACCACAACCGCCCGACACCCACCCGTTGTTATATATCTAATATAGACGATGCAAGGCATTAGTGAGGTTAGAAAGCTTTTGCCTGTTAAAGAAAGGAGACTGATCCAATGCAGCAGAGACATTCAATGCGTGCCACGCATTAATATCTCTTGGCCACGCATTAGAGGCTAAGAGATATTAATGCGTGATAATATTATTTATCATTATTATAATATTATTGTCTTTTCCATTAAGAAAGTGTTGACTATTATTGTTATTTTTTTCCCCTGGTCTTTAGTATTCCCTTTTTTAGTTTGTCGCGTACCACGTTTGCTGCCGGCGTTGCCATCTTTTTATTTTTTTCTTCTTCTTCTGTTGTGTTGTGGTGTGCTGTGTCTCGCCAAATTTCTTCCCCCTACAAAAACCTCCCCCCCCATTTACTTCCGTGGTCATGTTTCCTCTTACGTCATTGACAGCGATCGATAGCACTTCGGCTTTGACTGCCCGTCGCTGGAAGGATACTTCGTCTTTGACAGCTGCTGGAATCTGAAGAAATCGATTATTGTTTTTTTTTTGTGCAGGCGCGAAACAGGACAGTCACGTGCCGGTTAAGGACCCCCGGCAACTTTGTGATTTTATTGGACGCAGCCCCGGAAGTAAATGGGGAGGGAAGGTTTTTGTAGGGGGGAAGAAATTTGGCGTGACCGCTGCCGCAGTGCCTGATGAATAATTGCCTGTTTCAAAGAGTGCTGCTCGTTTTTCATATGTGGGTAACAACATTTAACTATGTATATATATTTCCGAATTGGTTCAACCGCCACCCGTCCGAATCTATTTAAAATCTATTTTTTTTCGTCATGCATCCGCCCGACCCACGGATTATCCGCGGACTCCGCGGTTGTGTCCGCAAACCGAGCATCTCTACTGAGCGGCTAGGAGACACGGAAAGTAACGAGCGGTAGAAAATGGATTAAAAAAGATGTCTAAAAAAAAAAAAAAAAAAATTAAAATAAATAAAAAAAACAAAACAAAACAAAACAAAACAAAACAAAAAAAAAAAAAAAAAAAAAAAAAAAAAATATATATATATATATATATATATATATATATATATATATATATATATATACATATATATATATATATATATATATATATATATATATATATATATATATACATATATATATATGTATATATATATATATATATATATATATATATATATATATATATATATATATATATATGTATATATATATATATATATATATATATATATATATATATATATATATATATACTTTTCTCTGCTCCGGTGACAAAAGTTTGGACTCCTCTGGTGTAGATGGTAAAAATGAAATTCTAATAAAAAAAGATTAAAAAATGGAATTTGAAAAAAAGTTAAATGGAAAATAAAACAGATTTTATAGGGCCCTATGCGGTGGGTTATTGGTGCTAAATCTACTGTAATGACTACAACAGTCACTTTTACTGCAAATGATGATAAAAAACATCAAGCGAGCAGGTGGTTTTGGAGCAGGAGAAGTGATGCAGCAGCATAATCCAGTGCATTAGTAAACAGCAAAAATACATATT
>NC_084742.1:5949444-5976944 GCF_033978785.1 Entelurus aequoreus | reverse complement strand
CAATATTGGTGCAGTTCAGCTAAATTTGTTGGTTTTCTGACATGGACTTGTTTCTTCAGCTTTTTCCACACTCAGGACTTTGGGAAGGCCATTCTAAAACCTTAATTCTAGCCTGATTTAGCCATTCCTTTACCACTTTTGATGTGTGTTTGGGGTCATTGTCCTGTTGGAACACCCAATTGCGCCTAAGACCCAACCTCCAGGCTGATGATTTTAGGTTGTCCTGAAGAATTTAGAGGTTATCCTCCTTTTTCATTGTCCCATTTACTCTCTGTAAAGCACCAGTTCCATTGGCAGCAAAACAGGCCCAGTGCATAATACTCCCACCACCATGATTGACGGTAGGAATGGTGTTCCTGGGATTAAAGGCCTCACCTTTTCTCCTCCAAACATATTTCTGGGTATTGTGGCCAAACAGCTCAATTTTTGTTTCATCTGACATCACATGGACAAAGATGAGACCTTCTGGAGGAAAGTTCTGTGGTCAGATGAAACAAAATTTAGCTGTTTGGCCACAATACCCAGCAATACAGTCTATGATCTTGTCTAACAAAGCTAGTATGTTTGTGCAACGAATGCTGAGTGTGATGGCGCTTCACTCCTAGTGTAATGCTTAGCCCGGTCAATGACACATCGACATATAGGCTAACGGGGGAAATATACAGTATGCCCGTTAGCCTGTATGTCGATGTGTATTCGAACTGACAGGGCAAAATATATTTGGATATGGGGATATGGGGAGTGTCAGTGCCTATTTTGCTCTCAATACGCTGAGGAAATGGGTTCCAACATTAGCACAACTGTCATCATGGCAATGTGAAACAGCTAAATCACATGATCAAATAATTCCTCATTCGTGTAGCCTATATGCATATCTTGGTAAAATGTCTCCTCTTTAGTTTTGGCCGTACATTAGCCTGCTAAGCATGCTCTACACTCCTTTCACCAGTATAACCATTGCTAGCGTTTGTTGTAGTTTGTTTTAGTCTTTGTCTTCTGATAGTACTGACAATAACCATTTGTTGTGATATTGTATGCAGGAATGACGTACCTCTTCCTTGAAATAGCCTAATTCTGTGTAAAATGTGTTTGTTAGAGATTTATGTTATTGACCAAACGCTTGTCTATTCAGTAGGGGTGTAACGGTACGTGTATTTGTATTGAACCGTTTCGGTACGGGGGTTTCGGTTCGGTTTGGAGGTGTACCGAACGAGTTTCTAAGCTAAAGTCTTAACAAGCTGCTTTGCTTCTTCTGCCTTTGTCTCAGCACCCAGCATTGTCCCACCCACACAACCGTCTGATTGGTTACATACAAAGCGGTAACAGCCAATCAGCAGTGCGTATTCAGAGCGGTAACAGCCAATCAGCAGTGCATATTCAGAGCGCATGTAGTCAGCGCTTCAGCGTCAAGCAGATAGGTGTTTAGCAGGTGAGCATAAGGCAGTGTACTCTCCCCAAATTATAATAAACACCTCCCAGTCAACTACTAGTAACATCACTATGAGCCCGTTGACGTTCTCGAAACTTAAACTGCAGCTCAGCTCGCTCGCAGTCCTGGCTTGAGGTGAAGGCTAATTAGCTTTTAGCGTAACGTTAGCTCATTTTGCGGTGTGTGTGTGTGTGTGTGCGTGTGCCTACATGAACTCCATGGTGTTCAGGGATGAATAGTCTCTCCAATTGCTATTGTACTATTTTTTTCAGCTATAGTTACATTAATCATTAGTAATGTAGCAGACTAGTTTTGAATGGCAGGGTCCCTGCTATCACATGTTGATACAAATATAACATTTACATAATAAAAATCAACTACAGGCTTCCCAAATGCTGTAATAAATTAAGCATGATGAGTTGACTTGAAACTGTTTAATGTTGCACTTTTTATATGTAGAAGAAAAGTTTTGTCATTTTATTTAATCTGAGCAACAACTTGAGGCAGTTTAATGTTGATTAACGTGAGCAGAATTATTATAGTGTTCCAAATGTTAAAAGGATAAAGCCATTGTTTACAAATTTGGTAAATAAATAACCAAAACATTTATATTTTGTTGTTTTCTTACTGTAGCGAAAATGAACCGAACCGTGACCTCTAAACCGAGGTATGCACCGAACCGAAATTTTTGTGTACCGTTACACCCCTACTATTCAGCTATTATGGTCCCAGCACCTCAACCCCTAGTAAAAGGCAGTGGAAGTTTGAAGTTCCTTGGAGTAGCCCAGTCGATCGAGCTGGATTCGGCTGTGTATTTGGCAACATCAGTCAGGGAGAGAGGGAGGGGACTACATAATTTTGACCGTGATTGCAGTACCATTTCTCGCCACATTATTACATATGAAACCTTTAATTGTTGCTATTTCAGTGTTTCCCATAAACTGCCAAGATACCTGTGGCGGTGGGGGCGTGGCTATGGGCGTGGTCACCATGACATCCCCGAGTCATTTGCATACTTTACTACAATAATATGATTTTCTCTAAAAAGGCTCAAAAAATGTATACTTACTAATTAATAATAAAAGAGCTCTGCCCTTTTAATTAGTGCATACTAAATAATTTAACTTTAGCCTACTACTACAACCATATTATTTACCAGCAACATAAAGTGAAACAGAGGCAGAGGTGTCCTGCCACAGTCAGTAACAAATAAACAGAAAACAGTAGTGGTAAAATACAAATAAGGCAACAAGAGAAGTATCCTACACTTCTCTTTTGTAAAGTAAATCTGAACAGCCTATATGGGCATCTACATCAACTATATGATTTGCCTGAGAAGCTGGACAGGACAAAAAAAAAAAAAAAAAAAAAAAAAAAATTTATTTGTGGCGGACGTAATTCTTTCGTGGCGGGCCGCCACAAATAAATTAATGTGTGGGAAACACTGTATTTGTATATTTTCTCTGTATTGTTAAAATGCTCATGTGCATAGGTGAAGGAAAATTCAAGATACTGTCACTGTCAAAGAATGGATGGATATATATATATATATATATATATGTATATATATATATATATATATATATATATATATATACATATATATATATATATATATATATTAGGAGTGTGGGAAAAAATCGATTCGAATTCGAATCGCGATTCTCACGTTGTGCGATTCAGAATCAATTCTCATTTTTAAAAAATCGATTTTTTTAATTTTTATTATTATTTATAACATTTATTTTATTATTTTTTAAATTAATCAATCCAACAAAACAATACACAGCAATACCATAACCAATAATCCAATTCCAAAACCAAACCCGACCCAGCAACACTCAGAACTGCAATAAACAGCAATTGAGAGGAGACACAAACACGACACAGAACAAACCAAAAGTAGTGAAACAAAAATGAATATTATCAACAACAGTATCAATATTAGTTACAATTTCAACATAGCAGTGATTCGAAATCCTTCATTGACATTATCATTAGACATTTATAAAAATTTTTAAAAAAGAACAATAGTGTCACAGTGGCTTACGCTTGCATCGCATCTCATAAGTTTGACAACACACTGTGTCCAATATTTTCACAAAGATAAAATAAGTCATTTTTTTGATTCATTTAATACTTAAAACAAATTTACATTATTGCAATCAGTTGATAAAACATTGTCCTTTACATTTATAAAAGCTTTTTACAAAAATCTGCTACTCTGCTTGCATATCAGCAGACTGGGGTAGATCCTTCTGAAATCCTATGTATTGAATGAATAGAGAATCCTTTTGAATCTTGGCAAAAATCTTAGCCACACGATTATCAAATGTAATAGGAAAATTAATTCATACTGACCAAACTGGCTTCATAGAAGGTCGACAATCTTCTGACACTATTAAATTAACCTAAAATATGACTTATTATATCATTGTGGAAAATATTGGACACAGTGTGTTGTCAAGTTTATGAGATGTGATGCAAGTGTAAGCCACTGTGACACTATTGTTAATTTTTTTAATTTTATGTTTTATTAATGTTTGTAATGATAATATCAATGAGGGATTTTTAATCACTGCTATGTTGAAATTGTTACTAATATTGATAAAAAAAATAAAATATATAAATATAATTCACTTGTTGATAATATTCATTTTTGTCTCACTACTTTTAGATTGTTCCGTGTCATGTTTGTGTGTCTTCAATTGCTCTCAATTGCTCTGTTTATTGCAATTCTGAATGTTGCTGGGTCGGGTTTGGTTTTGAAATTGTATTTCATTATTATGGTATTGTTGTGTATTGTTTTCATAAAAAAAAAATAAAAAAAAAAAAAAATCGTTTTTGAATCGAGAATCGTGTTGAATTGAAAAAAATAATCGATTTTGAATCGAATCGTGACCCCAAGAATCGATTTTGAATCGAATCGTGGGACACCCAAAGATTCACAGCCCTAATATATATATATATATATATATATATATATATATATATATATATATATATATATATATATATATATATATATATATATATATATATATGTATGTATATATATATATATATATATATATATATATATATATATATATATATATATATATATATATATATATATATATATATATATATATATATATATATCTCACTACCCTATGGAATCTTTACAATGAAAAAAAGAATAGTCAATATTTCAGAATAATTCCTACCAATATATTAATGTTGGTGTTTATCATGATCGAAATCTTATTTTATAACTAGTACCAGTGATTGTTTCCTTGAAAAAGAAAAACAGTTTAAAAACAAACTATAGGAGCCAGTTTTTTGAATGACTCTTTGAAAGGAATGGTTCCCTTCAAAGAGCCACAAATCCAATCTCAAGTTGAAATATTTTTCAGAGTTGGTCACGCAAAGAATACTGCATTATGGAAGACTGTGTAAAACATAATAATATAGTATTTTTTTGTTAGCAATGTAGCATTTTTATCACAATAAAAGACAATAAAAAAACACTCTGACCACTAGTGATACAATCATACAAATATATTAGTTTTTTTTATTCATTTATATCCAATAATACGTCTCCCTTGACTTTGTGTAAGTTATTTTATAAATAAATGCAAGGGGTGTTTACAGGTAAGAGCTCAAAGAGTAAATAGAGGGCAAATACTGTTTCTTTGTGTCCAGTAAATGATGTGAAGCATGCAAGCTTGTCATCCCGCTTTTGTAACTTTAGAATACACCCCATCCCCATTTCCCACTCCCCATTCCTGCACAATGTGTCTTTCATCTCAACCTTTTTGTTGGGGCAGTGTCCAGCATTGGTTACCAATCGACCGCTAGCAGTTAGAGTATTGCATCCCCGCCACATTGTCATGGGTATACTTCTATAGAAAGATATAGATGTATATATATTTTTTGCCTTGTTGTATACAAAAATAGTGTCATTGTAGCTTTGATAGCTGGAAGACTAAAGCGCTCTTTTTGCATTTGGAAGACAATGAACTCTTGGAAGCCTCTTTTTGTCACAAGTGTCCATGCAGTACAAAGAACAAAAATAATCCGTCACGAATCGATGAATGACACATACAAGTAAAGTTATAAAGTGTGTAACAGGAGGTGGGTGTGCAGTCAAAATCAGGTGACGAGGTAAACGATTAGGAGGTCAGCCAGTTGATTCTAGCAGATCAGGAGGAAGACAGTCTTTGCTTTTCTTTTTCTTTTCATCCCACCTTTTGAGGGCCAAACAAAATACTCCAAATGAATGAACAGGAAACAACATAGTCACAATCATTCATAAACTAAACAAACATGTAAAATGGACTGCATTGACACACAGATGACCTATTGTGCTGTATCTGCTTGGGAGTCCCTGTGTGTGTGTGTGTGTGTGTGTGTGTGTGTGTGTGTGTGTGTGTGTGTGTGTGTGTGCAGGTAGGTGTGTAAAGGTCACTCGTGTAACCACATCTGTGCTGACATAATGCAATACAGTACATGTCAGTCCCATATGTAGTTACAATAATAGTAATAATAATAATAATGATGACATATGGTGGCGAGGTTGAAGTCTAATAATGAACAAAAAAAACTCAGAGGACAGCGTCACTCTTTTGTCAGCGCTGCCCCTCCCTCCACTACTTTCTCTTTTTTTGGTGTGTTTTCTGCTGCATTGCAGATGTGGCGAAGGGACTCCACCTCAAAGTAAAGCATGCATGCACACACACACTCACACACCAAAGGGCAAAAAAAGTAAACACTTGCACATATTCAATATCAATATTAATCTGCACCTGCCTTCCCCTTCCTCCATTCCACTCTCCCCCCATCCCAGACATAGTGATGGCTGCACCTTGTTAATAGTGTTTATTGCTTTTTTGTCCAAGGACTCGAGCTCATTGATTCTCCCCCAACTTACACACAACACCCGAAGATGCACTATACTGTATATGGTCCTACACTCTTACACACAAACACGTACACACCAACCAGGTTACCATTCAAGATGTGAAAGTCCCACAGGATGGTAAGCCTCTCTCGCTCAGCCCAGGTTGACCCTAGCTGCAGTCTGCTCAGCAACCATGGCAAGGAGTGACTGAGGCGTTTAACCCCTATATCCAAACGTAATAGCTACAGCTCTCCCACCTTCTTTTGCATCCCCTGAAAGCAATGACAAATCCAAATGCACCTTGACTAAATCACTTACACTCCACACCAGCAGGGGGAGGCCTGAAGCCAAACAGAAATGACCCCCACTTATGTTTTAAAGCATTCAAAACGCATAGGGTACAAACCTGATGTGCTATTTTCCTTTGTTTTTGCATCAAAACCAACAAAAAGGTCATGTTTTCTGTTTTTTCCTTAGCCCTGCCCAACACATCCCACCTCAAACACTTTAAACTCCAAAAATCATTGCATGCTTTCTATTATACATTATTACACTGACACTTCTTATACTTTTTTCTTAGACTTAAAAATTCCCTCCTGAGTCACAAACAACAAGCTGCTATATGCCCTTTACAGCTTATTGCCTCTTTATTAAAATAAAGTTAGCGCTGAAAACAACAATCATATATAAGAAAATATTGCAACATAGATGTCCCAGCCCTTAGAATGAAATAGTTAGAGCTATGTGAAATGTTTCTCTCTCTTTTTTTCTTTTTCTATCACAGTAAAATCTTCCGCACTGCAATCCAAGCAGTATCTGACGACGGTCTTAATTCTGTTCTTGTAGCGTCCCCGTTTAATTAAACATTTGTGTAATTACTTTGTGAAGAATAGTCAAACATTTAATGGACTTAGTGATCCATGGGGGATGACTGGTCAAACATGGCAACCTGAAGGTCTACTTAGCCATTTGATTAAGGTTTTAAGTGCTTCCGTGGGGTGTGAAAGTAGTGTTTTAATAATTACTGGCATGGAACAAATGTAGCAATAATGGCAATGTTTAATGGGTTAATTGAATTCAAAGTAAAATGCCTTTATAATTTGCCCTTTCTTGCGTGGTCACTGAGCAAATATTGCTAACATTACATGTATCCATGATTTGGGGAATAAAGTAAAGTGATCTATATAGCGTAGCGTTTCATATATAAGTAATTAGACATTTGTTTTTCATCTCAATCTTTTGTGTGTCAGTCATGCAATTTTGCTTCAAACATGTCATCAACATACAAGCACAAATATAACAAGTATACCATTTTATCATCTGCTAATTGTAATCCTCCTCAACAGTCAAACGCTTCATATCACTACACCGCCCTGTGTGTATTTGTGAGGGAAATAATTTATACTGTATCAAGTGTATTTGTATGAATGCACAATGTACTGAGGACGCTTTCCACGCTTCTCATTTAAGAGTTGACGGATGCCGATCATTCCATTAACACTGAGTAGAAAATTGTCACAAACTCATCAAATCAGACTAGTGGTAAATGGAACGCACAGGCACACACACACGCACATACACACAAATAGGGCTACGGTCAAACTTTCAGACATGCATGGATGAAGCAGGTGGCTGTAGAACCAGTCAAACCAAAACAACATTCTACCGTTGCACCCGTTGTGAGAAACAGCAGGAAGATTCGGCTGCTGGACTGAATGGGAAATATAGTTGGTGATTATGACAAGAAAGCATCTGATTCCAGGGTTTCCCCTAGATTGCCAAGATATCTGTGGCGGTGGGGGCGTTGTTAGGGGCATGGCTAGGGACGTGGTCAATATGACGCCATTACATTATTTGCGATGATGCATATATTTTCTTTAAAAAGGCAACACAATGTATACATACATTGAAAATGTTTTAATAATTATATGAAAATGTTTTTCTTAAATATCGTTTTGCACTATTTTTCAATTGTACAATGTAATTGGTTGAGAATATTTTTTTTCCAGAGATTTCTCCAATCCTTTTAGTCCTTTTTTTAATTAAAATCAAACACAAAGCTAGCATTTATTCCTGGTGTTTTTGTAAACTGTACTCATGTTTAGAGATTCTTTTGTCGCTCTTTGTCTGCGACAAAAAGCGAACTGCAGTGAGTCTCAGTTTGTTATTCTTATAGCCGGACCTGTGTGTTTATTTCCGTACCTGACCCTCTCGGCTACAACTGTTGCCTTCATCACGTGACAACCTCTAATTAAGGCAACAGTTGTAGCCGAAGCTGTCAGGTACGGAAATAAACACACAGGTCTAGCTATAAGAATAACAAATTCAATAACTATTTTTGGATTGCAGCAAACCTGACGTCACACTTGCTTTGCGCAGCGTGGAGCCTTCCACTCCTTAAAAGCCGCCACTGTCATCTTAAATTTTGTAGATCACTGTATATCTTGGATATATTAAAGTATGTCAACATTACGGACATGCTTCCTCCGATCCAGACGATCCTGTGCGTATCGCTTATGACATCACATTTGGTTTTGACTGAGCTGTTCCGGTGATCAAAGTATGTAGTTTTTTGGCAGCCATATTTTCGGTGCATCACTAATCAATAGTGCACAACTAATAGACTATATATATCCATTCAAACTGTAAATACCTGCTGGTGTTAATGTGTATGTTAGTGTGTTATGATGTTAATTTTTCCCATGGTCTGTGAACATACAGTGTTGGCGGAGAATGTCAAAGTGTTGTTGTGTGTACAGAGACAGATGTGTGTGCACGGAGGAAATGCTTGTTGGAATTGGGCCCGTTGTTAGCATAAAATTGGCAATAAAAGCTAAAAAGAGCATCAAACTTAGTGTGTCTTCTTATGGACGCTACAACACATTGTATTATTTTATTTTGTTTTCCTGTAAAACTCCAAATTTTTAAGGTGTTGTGGCTATGTTGCCGTGGCGCACCGACACAATCAAATACATTAAGGGGAAACCCTGGATTCACCTCTTCCAGATTATGATGCCTCTCCTTGAAGTTATTGCTTCACAATTTTTTTTCACACCGAGGTTCGGACATGAAAGTGGACAGCAATTATTGTTTTGAGGCCTTGTACCCGCTATAGTAGCCAAAGAGTCTCAAAGGGATCCTTAATCTGGCAACTCTGTTCAGGTGTCCTTTGGGGGGCTTCTTCCCTCCACTGTTTGTCTGTAAGCGCTAGGAAGATGAAGTTTTCGTTTTGGTTTCAGTGTCTTTCTTGCCATTCTGGAGCACAGGCGAGTCACTGGATGTCTTGGGCGTCTTCCTGGGTGGACTCTGCTCAACGACGTCGTGCAGGGACGGTTCCCTATACATGGCCACTAGAGGGTGAAGTGGTTATACAATTGCAATTACAATTCAATTGTCGCAACAAAAATAAGAAAACTGATTGTTTTTGCGCCAACCTTCAATGAGTTTAGGTAGAAAATGTGCAGCTCCCTTTGTCTTCTTGACACGGTTCCCCTTCATGACCTGCCCGTCTCGGTTGATGCCAATGTACCAGGCCCGACCTGACTGCGTCTGTCTGTACAGGATGGACGAGTAGGTGACGTAGTAGTTCTCAAACACACTCTCTTTGAACTTGCACTCTGGTGTAAAGTGTTCCTGGGAAAGAAAGACACACACACACACACACACACACACACACACACACACACACACACACACACACACACACACACACACACACACACACACACACACACACACACACACACACACACACACACACACACACACACACACACACACACACACACACACACACACACACACAAGTAAAAGGTCAAGAGTGAAGAATTTACACATTTGGAATAGGGAAATGTGGGGAAATGGAGCCAACATTTCATTATGACAGGGCTACTGGAGTGGGATTCTGAGGCCAGGATGCCATTTTTCATCCGCATGTCTTTACCTGAAACAAACTATCAGCTGGATCTCTTCCCCTCTATGGTCCAGCGACCCCGCTTTCGGCCTTCAGTACACAAACACATACATTTACACGCTTGTATTCGACAATACGTCAACACCGGGACATCCCACGCAAATACCTCCCTCCTTCCTCTATTTACTGCTCGCATGTTTCCTCTCTCTATGCCACATTCTGCCTCTCCTTGTTCACTTCATACCCTCTACTCGCATCCCTCCGTCATTTTGTAACCTTGTCGGGGAACAAACCAATTTGCAGGATTGATTTGGAGCCTTGATGTGACGGGTGAGCAGAAAAGACCTGAATAAGGACTTCACTCTCTCACTTTGCCTTCTGCTCTCTCCATCCTCCGTTTCCTCTCCCTCCTTCGCTGCTTGCCAGCCACAGTAGACCTGTTATCCATTGTAACACACATAAACATGCCCATTACACTGACTGCATCGCCCATTCCTTAATTACACTTAATTCACTCAGGAGGCCATTCATTTTTTTTGCCACCCATTTGCTTAACTTTAATAGCAGCCAGAGAAACTCTCCTCAGAGGGTGTAATCTGATGTATATCGTTAACCGCTGAAGCACTGTGTGTGTAAAATGTATTTGTCTTGAAAATGACCACAGAAGTTTTGGCAAGGTCCAGGAAGTTCTCAATATGATGCAGCTTAACTTCAACCACAATGTAGGGCTGCGAGAGATAAATCGATGAAACAATTTAACAAGCGAGCGATTCGGCTTCGACTACAATCAAATCAGCTGTGTATTTTTAAGTTCATCGAGTGTAAAACCTTGGACGGAGCATCGCGCGAGACTAGCAATCGGTTGACAGTTTGTCTTTAAAACAACGCGAGAGCCAGGAATGTCCGCAAAATAACTCATGCACAGTTTTATGTGTAAATACCAGCATCGTCCACTGAAGCGTCTCTGCTATCAAGCTGGCAGCTAATGTCCCTAAACAGAGCAAAACTCCTTCTAAGTCAGCAATTCTCGCCTCCATGGCAGTAAATAAGCTACGTTTATTACAAGTACCACTGAAGGACAAGAACAGATACTACACATTGTAGGAAGATACAATACGCCATGCGCACCGGCGTTAACAGCTAAAACAGGGTTCACAGCGGTGGGCTGATCGACACAAATGTTGACAGTAACAATACCAAGTATCATATAGTAAATTATACAGTGATTAGATCAATGTATTGGACGTGGATAGATCGGGTCGTTATAGACTGAAAGATGCATGTACGGGGGACCTCCTCGCTAGCATGGGAATACTTCGCGGGCTACATCGAGCGGCCTTTGTAGCAGCGGAGTCAAGTACTAGCGGAGACCGTCAATGGAGGAGACGTAAGCGGTGTGAGCGGAAGCAGAAGCGGGGATGCCGAGCGGTGCTAACAACAAAGGCTAATCATCAAAGAAGCGTGGAGTGTCCGGGTAAGAAGTCATTTAAACTAGAACTAGTCGGCGCCAGGCTGGATAATCCCTGCACACATAGCAATTATCTTAGAATAAAACACAACTCACATAATGTTTTTTCTTTTGTGACTGTGTCAGAGGCAGACATACAATCTACTGAGGTGGCTAACTATGATGCGTTCAGTTTATCGCAGCATCAAGCAAACAATCTGAAAATTCCCGTCGTATCAATTTCTAGATATGGTCGAAACTATTTAAAGTGCACTACGCATAATAAACGCAACATTATTAATATTGCTACCTCGGATAATTTCAACAGACAATCCTCAAAACAGCCCACTACCTATAATATGGGCTTTTTAAACATAAGATCATTATCTTCCAAAACGTTATTAGTTAATGAGGTCATTAGAGACAACAAACTTGACATCGTTGGTCTCGCCGAGACCTGGCTCAAACCAGACGATTTTTTTGCGCTAAATGAGGCATCTCCTCCTAACTATACGAATGCACATGTTGCCCGTCCTCTTAAAAGGGGAGGCGGTGTCACACTAATATACAATGAAAACTATAATTTTACACCTAACCTAAATAATAAATATAACTCGTTTGAGGTGCTCACTATGAGGTTTGTCACACCGCTACCTCTCGACCTGGCTGTTATCTACCGCCCCCCTGGGCCCTATTCGGACTTCATCAGTGAATTCTCAGAGTTTGTTGCTGATCTAGTGACGCACGCCGACAATATAATCATAATGGGGGACTTTAATATCCATATGGACCCCATCGGACCCTCCATGCGTGGCGCTCCAGACTATAATTGATAGCTGTGGTCTTACACAAATAATAAATGAACCCACGCATCGCAACTGTAATACGATAGATCTAGTGCTTGTCAGGGGTGTCACCACCTCTAAAGTTACGATACTCCCGTACACTAAAGTAATGTCCGATCATTACCTTATAAAATTTGAAGTTCTGACTCATTGTCTACAAACTAATAATAATAATAATAACTACTATAGCAGCCGCAACATTAATGCTGCCACAACGACGACTCTTACTGACCTACTGCCTTCGGTAATTGCACCATTCCCAAATAATGTCGGCTCTATCGATAACCTCACTAACAACTTTAACGACGCCCTGCGCGACACCATTGATAGTGTAGCACCGCTAAAGCTAAAAAGGGCCCCTAAAAGGCATACCCCATGGTTTACAGAAGAAACTAAAGCCCAGAAATTATGTAGAAAGCTGGAACGCAAATGGCGTGCGACTAAACTTGAGGTTTTCCATCAAGCATGCAGTGATAGTTTAATAACTTATAAATGCATGCTTACCTCAGCTAAAGCTAAATATTACTCAAATCTCATCCACCTCAACAAAAATGATCCTATATTTTTGTTTAGTACAGTAGCATCGCTAACCCAACAAGGGACTCCTCCCAGTACCTCCACCCACTCAGCAGATGACTTTATGAATTTCTTTAATAAGAAAATGGAAGTCATTAGAAAAGAGATTAAAGACAATGCATCTCAGCTACAACTGGGTTCTATTAACACAGATACGACTGTATATACGACGGACACTGCCCTCAAATAGTTTCTCTCTCTTTGATGAAATAACATTGGAGGAATTGTTAAAATGTGTAAATGGAACAAAACAAACAACATGTTTACTTGACCCAATTCCTGGGAAACTTATCAAGGAGCTTTTTGTATTATTAGGTCCATCAGTGTTAAATATTATAAACTTATCACTTTCCTCTGGCACCGTTCCCCTAGCATTCAAAAAAGCGGTTATTCATCCTCTACTCAAAAGACCTAACCTCGATCCTGATCTCTTGGTAAACTACCGGCCGGTGTCCCACCTTCCGTTTATCTCGAAAATCCTCGAAAAAATTGTCGCACAGCAGCTAAATGAACACTTAGCGTCTAACAATCTCTGTGAACCTTTTCAATCCGGTTTCAGGGCAAATCACTCTACGGAGACAGCCCTCGCAAAAATGACTAATGATATATTGCTAACGATGGATTCTGTGCGTCATCTATGTTGCTGCTTCTTGATCTCAGCGCCGCTTTCGATACTGTTGATCATAATATTTTATTAGAGCGTATCAAAACGCGTATTGGGATGTCAGACTTAGCCTTGTCTTGGTTTAACTCTTATCTTACTGACAGGATGCAGTGTGTCTCCCATAACAATGTGACCTCGGACTATGTTAAGGTAACGTGCAGAGTTCCCCAGGGTTCGGTTCTTGGCCCTGCACTCTTTAGTATTTACATGCTGCCGCTAGGTGACATCATACGCAAATACGGTGTTAGCTTTCACTGTTATTCTGATGACATTTAACTCTACATGCCCCTAAAGCTGACCAACACGCCGGATTGTAGTCAGCTGGAGACGTGTCTTAATGAAATTAAACAATGGATGTCCGCTAACTTTTTGCAACTCAACGCTAAGAAAACGGAAATGCTGATTATCGGTCCTGCTAAACACCGACATCTATTTAATAATACCCCCTTAACATTTGACAACCAAACAATTAAACAAGGCGACTCGGTAAAGAATCTGGGTATTATCTTCGACCCAACTCTCTCGTTTGAGTCACACATTAAGAGTGTTACTAAAACGGCCTTCTTTCATCTCCGTAAAATCGCTAAAATGCGTTCCATTTTGTCCACAAGCGATGCTGAGATCATTATCCATGCGTTCGTTACATCTCGTCTCGATTACTGTAATGTTTTATTTTCGGGCCTCCCTATGTCTAGCATTAAAAGATTACAGTTGGTACAAAATGCGGCTGCTAGACTTTTGACAAAAACAAGAAAGTTTGATCATATTACGCCTATACTGGCTCACTTGCACTGGCTTCCTGTGCACCTAAGATGCGACTTTAAGATTTTACTACTTACGTATAAAATACTACACGGTCAAGCTCCTGCCTATCTTGCCGATTATATTGTACCATATGTCCCGGCAAGAAATCTGCGTTCAAAGAACTCCGGCTTATTAGTGATTCCCAGAGCCCAAAAAAAGTCTGCGGGCTATAGAGCGTTTTCTATTCGGGCTCCAATACTATGGAATGCCCTCCCAGGAAAAGTTAGAGATGCCCTCAGTAGAAGCATTTAAGTCTCATCTTAAAACTCATTTGTATACTCTAGCCTTTAAATAGACTCCCTTTTTAGACCAGTTGATCTGCCGTTTCTTTTCTTTTCTTCTCTACTCTGCTCCCAACCCGGGGTGGACCACTAGCCTGTGCATCGGATGGGGACATCTCTACGCTGCTGACCCGTCTCCGCTCGGGATGGTTCCTGCTGGCCGCACTATGGACTGGACTTTCGCTGATGTGTTGGACTTTCACAATATTATGTCAGACCCACTTGACATCCATTGCTTTCAGTCTCCCCTAGAGGGGGGGGGGGGGTTACCCACATATGCGGTCCTCTCCAAGGTTTCTCATAGTCATTCACATTGACGTCCCACTGGGGTGAGTTTTCCTTGCCCGTATGTGGGCTCTGTACCGAGGATGTCGTTGTGGCTTGTACAGCCCTTTGAGACACTTGTGATTTAGGGCTATATAAATAAACATTGATTGATTGATTGAATGTCAAAATCTTTATCGTTTTTGTTCCCAAACTCAGGAAATAAGTCCCTGGAAACAGGCGGACTTTAAGAGCAAAAACCAAATGGTTTCAATCTAAACCAACTGTAGGAAACAATTTAAATATTTTTTAATTGATATTATTAAACTACCATGTTTTTTTTTCTGATTGTATTTGCGATCAAACATTTTTTAATATAAAGTATCAGTGTCGGTATGAACAATACTGACCTAATGTATTCATCACCAAAGTTGCAGTATCACCAAAAACTAATGTAAAGTATTGAAACAACAGAAGAAATTATGTATTACATTTTCACAGAAGTGTAGACAGAACCATGTCACAACTGAAAATAACGAGCTTTTTACAGCAAATTAACAAGTAGATTATTATGTTATATTTTTTGATAAAATAATACAACAGGAAATGACACAATATTACTGCATATGCCAGCCGCCAAATTAGGTGACTTTGTAACCTATTTCAAAAATTGTATTATTTATTATATAACAAATAAAATATTGTTTAGCATATAGATTTTAGGCCATATCAGCCTTCCCTACCTTGGGGGTTCTTCAGGAAGTTGCAGTATGGAGGTTTGTCTTGGAAGGTGTTTGACCTGCTGATCGGAGTAGTTTTCATCAGCTCATGCTCACAGATTTAGATTGAACAGATCTGGTTTGAGGGCTCAGTGGCGAGGTCCAAACTATTTATGCTAAGGGAGCGTATGCAAAAGCAAGAATAGGTTTGTTCTTTTGTGTAAAAAAATATATAAATTAAAAGTTTTTAACTGTAGAATTTAATCGGTATGTACACTCTATTGAATCTTATCGAATCGTTCGCACACTGTATCGAATCTTATCGGATTGTTCTGTTTTTAAAATATATTGTTTTTTTAATTGTATTGTAACCCATAAATCTGTTTATCAAATCATCCATCAGAGGTATACAACCCTGCCACAATGATAAATATATGTATTTCTTTATTACTACACTGCCTTTGTAGCTGTTGTTCGAAGGCTGTTTGTAGTTTTGAATGCAATAAGTCAAATTGTACCCCCATCTTCACCCTGTTAGGCCTTATATGAAGGCACATTGCGTTAGAATTTAATAAAGCCCTCATCACTTTGCTCACACACTCCTTGCAGGGTGCCGTTAGCTGTGCTACTTTGTGTGACAACACATTCATTTAAGAGGGCAAATTATTCACAGGACACCCTCATGGGGGACAGACGCACATCTGTCTGCCGAGCTTTTACTTTGATGTGCCGTCATGCCGATTTCATCATTTCCTTCTCAACAAACGATCAAGGGTCTCTATGACAGCCCTCGTCACCTTGAGCGTCTAACAGGATTGCAGAAGAGAGCCTGCACTCAATAATAATAATAATATAAAATGCAAGCTGTGAGGACCATTAAACCTGCTGCATTTCCTCTTGACTTCAGTAGGGGGTGCTCCAAACACACTGGCAGCTACAACGCATTAACTTTGCATGGGCTCATTTCTATGCAACTTGTTTATGCACTAAACCAGTGGTTCTCAAAACGGGGGGGGGAAGCAGGCATGACTGGGGAAGATACGTTTTTTTTAACAAATAGTTTATTTATTTATTTATTTTTTATACACATACATATGTAATTTCATTTAAAATCCAGGACAAGCATCAAATAAACATACTATAAAAAAAAAGGAATAAATAATATCTCTTACGGCGGAACACCATCTCTTTGCCGACGTAATAAACACATCGCATTGTCCCGCTCACCCACCGCGAGTCACGCCACCGCAAGTCAGAAAGCAGAAGACACAAACCGCGCTGAATATCAGAAAGTAGCTAGCTACCCTAATTTCTAATCTCAACTCAACGTTGAGCATGACTTAAGAGTGGCAGTATCAAGCCTGCAACCCCGCTTTGAAAAAAATGTGCAGTGCAAAACAGGCTCATTGCAGCCACTAACGCTGTGATAAAACTTTTTTTTTTTAGCAAGGTAACTGTTCATCTTTTTACCAAATGGCTGCATTTTCTTTCATTTTTTGCACAGATTGTAAAGTGAGTTATATACTTTAAGATGTTTTATCTTTTTGGAAAATACATTTATGTTAGTCAATTAATTTAACCTGATTAATTATGTGACTATTGTGGCTTTTGTTGGCGTGTGGGGGGGGTTTCATCTGAAGGGGGGGAGGGCCTGACAGAAAACATTTGAGAACCACTGCACTAAACCAAGCAGATATTAGCTGAAACTTCCCCTAAACTTTCACATATTTGAGAACACGCTATCGTTACACAACTCAGCTTTTGGAGTTGTGTGCGTCCACTCATGCGCACCTGCATGGCAGAGGCCACCCAGCCGGCTCCATGTGACCTGTGCACGCACACAAACAGTGACAGATGGATCAGTTGCCGGCCTCATCACTCACTCGCAAAGACACGAGAGGACTTGGGAGAGGAAAAGAAGAGACTAAATAATGATGAGGGATGAAACTGGGGAAGAAGGCAAGGATTATGACACACACACACACCTAAAGACATTAGTCAGCCATGTTCACACAACCGATATTAACAATAGGCTTCCTGTGTGCTCTGCTGGGAGATTGATTCAATGTAAGACCTCTGCACAAAGTCAATAGGCATTAGGCTGCAAAAACTGGTTTGCTCTTTGATTGGACACAACAACGTGTGAGCAACTTTACTTGGAACAAGTTAATTCAGGATATTAAAGTTGCCTACTTATCGACCGCATTCGAGGGGACAAATGTTTTTCACAGCATCAACAGGGCACACTCATGTTTGTGTCACAGATGACCGAGAGGAGATTGCCAGCCTTCAGTAAACCTGCGGCTGATTGAAGCATGCAATATTTAGTGCTAGATTCAGGAAAATAGTCCAGTTAATGGACATATTTGTAAAACCCGTCTGTACGGAGCGACAAATTTACTCGCAAATGTGCCTAAAAACAGACCGTGCCACTTGAAAAAAATAAGGATTTCAACCCCTTCATCGAATTTTGCTAAATTAAATCCATCTAGAAGTGCTAATAATGGATATTATATAAGCCGACATCATTATTTACATGCAGAGCAGCCATTTTTTAAACGAACCCGGGGGTGGTGAGAATGCTTAAACTTTTCGATTCGGAAATCCGACCTCAGGGGCGTTCCAGTTGAAATTCCGACTTCCAAGTACAAATAGAACTGAGCACTCGGTGGTGTCGCACGTCACGAGGCATCAGGCACCGCCTTTTAAAGGCACACACACAGACGCACACACTGCTTATCACAACTTCATAATGCAAGATATTTGAAGTTTTTTGAAGTAACCCATGAATTACTTTCCCTAGTAATTAATTACATTTATTAAAGAGTAATTATGTTAGTAATTACATTTTTTTTTTGGTAAATTAAATTACTATAACAAATTACTTTTTAAAAGTACTTTTTGCAACACAGCCTGTCACACAGCATCATGAAGCAGTTGGTAGGTTGGCGTTCCTGGCAAAAAATTTTGTGTGTATATCCTATAATAATGTTTACCTATAAAAAAACACCATTGTTAATGGTCAATTATTTTTAATGTTGCTGCTGATGTTTAAACATGTCCTTTTAAACCAGGGCATATTATATCACATTTTGTTCTTTTGTTTTTGTTAGCTGAGGAATTGAGCATAGCTAAACATTTTTTTTTTTTAAAGATGATTGGAGGTTATATTTGACTTTTCTTGTATTATTTTCAAGGCTTTTTATTTTTTCTTATTTTAAAACAACTCTTAAGTTATTATGCAAAACCTACTTTTCTTAATTCTTTGTACCTGTTTTTGTATATTTTTGGATCCCTATCAGTTCCGAAAATTTTAAATCAAGGCATGGTGCAGATATTTATTTAAGTCAACGGATATTTCCATTTATTGGGTTAATTTATGGGCCAAACTACTTAATATCAGGATATGAGTTTTGATCCATATCGCCCAGCCTTACACTCGTGTTAGCGACAGTGCTAGCACAGTTTAGGGATATTAATCCATCCATCTATCTTCTACCGCTTGTCCCTCTCTGTTTAATTGAGTGTTGCAGTAAGCCTTATGGTGGCATTGTGTTTATATGTATGAGTGCAAATTGCAAATTGTTTGGTAATGACGAAATTGTGATATTTAAGACATTTCATATTGCTACAAATTTTTTTCTGTGCTACATACATTTTTCTGTGCGACAATTTTTTTTTCATTTAGTAGCGCCGTTGCTACTAGTAAAAAAGTTAAGCATACAGCCCTAAAAGTTTCCTTCTAAATTCTGAGTGTTGTTTCCTCAAAACTTCATATTGTTTTCCAAAATGGAGGTGCAGTTTTTCCAGTAGTCAAAATTCATGTTGCATGTGTAGTAACTGCAATAACATTACACCCTGTTTCTGCATATGTTGAAAATGTTCTTTCCTTTCTCAGCGAGCAGACCACTAGTTGGGGTAATTGGGGTATATCGCTGCATGCAGGTAATAAGGTATGGCCATTAATTTTGACATCACATGTGGACTATATTAGTTCACAAAATAAAGGCTTGTAAATTGGCCCTTGGTATGCAAAGGGACAGCCCCATCTGTGGGAAGGACTACATATGACGTCAGAGGACTGACAAATTCCAAACAGACTGTTTGGAGCTAGTAGAGAGGAAGGCAACATTGTTTTATAAATATCGCTGCAATGGCTCCACGGTTTGATTTCAAATTTTCGGTACTTATGCAGATCCCAAATACACATAAGCAGGTACCATCAGGCTAGAAATGTTGGTTTTGCATAATATGGCACCTTTAAGTCAACGCCAACAGTTAGTTATGGCCTAAACAAATGTGTAGGGACACGTACATTTATGAACATCCCCTTACATGGTCAGGACGTATTAAAGGCCTACTGAAACCCACTACTACCAACCACGCAGTTTGATAGTTTATATATCAATGATGAAATCTTAACATTGAAACACATGCCAATACGGCCGGGTTAACTTATAAAATGCAATTTTAAAATTCCCGCCACACTTCCGGTTGAAAAACTCCTTTGGATATGATTTATGCGCGTGACGTCACAAAAGCAACGGAAGTGGTTTGACCCCATCGGACCCGATAGAAAAGCCTCTTGTTTTCTTAGACAAAATTCCACAGTATTCTGGACATCTGTGTTGGTGAATCTTTTGCAATTTGTTTAATGAACAATGGAGGCTGCAAAGAAGAACGTTGTAGGTGGGATCGATCGGTGTCTTAGCGGCTAAGTACAATACTTACAGCAACACAACAAGGACTACTTACTACGCCTAGCCGATGCTTGCCGCCAAACCCACGGATGAAGTCCTTCGTCGCGCCGTTGATCGCTGGAATGCAGGTGAGCACGGCTGTTGATGGGAAGATGAGGGCTGGCTGGCGTAGGTGGAGCGCTAACTTTTTATCATAGTTCTGTGAGGTCCGGTTGCTAAGTTGCTACATTAGCCTTAGCGTCGTTAGCAACAGCATTTTTAAGCCTTACCAGGCTGAGAATTTTTAACTGTGTAGTTACATGTACATGGTTTAATAGTATTGTTGGTCTTCTGTCTATCCTTCCAGTCAGGGGTTTATTTATTTTGTTTCTATCTTCATTTGAGAACGATGCTATCACGTTAGCTCAGTAGCTAAGTGTGTCACCGATGTATTGTCTTGGAGATAAAACTCACTTTAAATGTCCATTTCGCGTGCTCGATTCATTTTCAAGAGGATATAGTATCCGAGGTGGTTTAAAATACGAATCCGTTTGCTGTCTCCAGTTTTCCTTGAATCTTGTTGCCTGTTCCCTGCTTTCCTGGTATCCTGTTTCCTGTCTCCTGATTTTCAGATTCATCGTCTTAGAACATCCAAAGACCGTCTCAGCTACCAAACCAAGCAGTTAGTCCGCTCCACAGGGTCTTCCTCCGAAGGGTCTCTCCAGGAGCGGTTCCCTCTGAGCGTCTCTCCAAGAATGGCTTTTTAGATTTTCATGGTTCAACATGACGTGCTAGACGTCTGAAGTCAACTTCTCCATTGCCGCGAGCAGAAATCGGCGTTTTTATCCAATTTTAGGTCGCAAATATACCATATTTTATTTTTGATACCTATTCTGGATACTTTTATGGACACTTTATGGACAATTTTAAAGTGATCAAGGTGTCCTTGTTTGTTTAAAAACTTCACCGACCGCTAGCTAGCCTGGTTTGTTTTTAGCCAGGTGGCTAGCTAGCCAGTCGCTAACCTCCAGCTCGCCTTGAGCTTGACATTTTAACGATCGCACGTTTGAATACCGTGTTTTTGGACAGTCACAGTTGAGATGACCAACAAAAAGAGTGACAAGAAGGAGGTGTCTGGTGGGGCTGCGTGTAAAGTCAAACAACCAGCCAGGAGACACCGATCCCAGCGTGGCTCGACCGATAGCGGAGGTGAGCCGGGTGGTAGCATGGAGGTGGACGCATCCGTATTGGAATCGATCAACGCGAGATTGAGCAAGCTGGATATTCTGGATGCACTACAGCAGGACATCCGTGACTTGAGAAGTAGCCTGGAATTCAGTCAGAAGGAGATTGAGGATCTAAGAAAGGATAATGTCCTTCTGAGAGGTGCGATGACTGACATGCAGAGATCTACCGACTTTCTTACAGCGGACTATAGGCGCATTAAAGACACGCTGTTGGATATACAGTGCAGGGACATGAGAGACAATCTCATTTTCTCGGGGATCCGAGAGGGCAACGCCGATCCGGAAAAAACTGTAAGAGAGTTCATGTCGGATAAACTCAAGCTCTCCCCGGAGGTGGTAAGAGACATAACTTTTTCCAGAGTGCACAGAATGGGCAGACCTGTGGACAATAAAGTCCGTCCCATAATAGCTCGTTTTGAGCATTTTAAGCACAAAGAGTTGGTGAAAAGCAGAGGAAAGGAGCTGAAAGGGACCTCTCTCTGGTTAAATGACCACTTCCTGGCTGAGATCAACGATAGGAGAAAGAAACTGTCACCGATCATGAGAGAGAACCGAGCCCAGAACAAGAGAGTGGCACTAACAGTGGATAGGCTGTACATAAATGGACAGCTGTATCGGGACCCAAAGGTTACCCCCTGGCTTTTTTAGAATGGGCATTCGTGGGTGTTTTTAGTATCTTGGTTTGGCCTGTGTCATGACTACTTCCAGTACTGTTATGTCCTGCACTAAGCCGGGCCTTCATAGGGGCCTGGTGTTAGCTCACGTGAATGTATGCAGCCTGCGTAATAAGTATCAGGAAGTAGAGTGTATTATCAAAGATAATTTTATTAATATCTTTGCCATTTCTGAGACCCACCTTGATGATTCCTTTTCTGATTCAATTGTAGCCATTGAGGGGTTCTCAATTTTTAGGAAAGATAGGAACAGGTTTGGGGGTGGGGTGGCTATTTATGTTCAGAATCATTTATCTATCAAAGTGCGCAATGATTTGATGAGGGAGAGTATTGAAGCTATTTGTGTGCAGGTCTATCTGCCTTATTTGAAACCAATTATAGTAGGCTGTTTCTATAGGCCTCCTAGTGCTGATGCTCTGTATCTGAAGGAGTTATGTGAGATGTTTGACAGGATATCAGATGCGAATAGAGAAATCTATTTACTGGGTGATATGAATGTTGACTGCTGGGACAGGGGTGTACAAACAAAAATAAGTTACTATCCATTTTAAATGCTTGCAATCTGTCCCAAATTGTTGCCCCTCCCACGAGAATAGGTAGTAATAGTGATGGTATTATTATAGCTACATGCATTGATCATATTTATACAAATGTTCCGGACCAATGCTCCAAAGCAGTCTCGGTTCCTGTAGGTTTTACTGACCACAATATAATATCTGTCACTAGAAAGACAAGGGTTCCTAAACCTAAAGGGAAAATTATTTTTACAAGGTCTTATAAGAGATTTGATGAAGAATGTTTTATTGATGAAATATCCTGTTTAAATTGGAACGAGGTGTGCAGTGAGGAAGACCCTGAGGCTGCACTGGACTTATTTATGTTAATGTACATGAGTGTTGTGGACAAGCATGCCCCTTTGAAGAAGTTTTCTGTCAAAACTAAGTCTGCCCCATGGATTGATAATGGATTTAGAAGTTTAATGACGGAAAGAGACATGGCTAAAAAAGCCTCCGTCAACTCTGGTTTAATTGATGACAGGCATAAGTACTGTTCCTTAAGAAACCAGGTCACAAAGTTAAACAAACTGAAAAAAAGGGAATATTACAAACAGAGGTTATATGATGTGAGATATGATAGCAAAAACTTATGGAATGTTTTGAATGAAATCATGGGTAGAAAGAACAATGTCTGTACACCTTTTGTGGAATCAAATTGGTTGGTACTCACTAAGCCATGTGACATTGTCAATCATTTTAATAACTATTATGTTGACAAGGTATCTCAATTAAGGCATGGTATGCATATATCCAATAACAACAAATCAGCTGACCTCATTAGGAATATTATAATGGAAGTTGAGGGCTGGCTGGCGTAGGTGGAGGACTGTGAATTCAATTTTCATCAGGTTGAAGTCAGTGAGGTTGAGAGGTTACTACACTCTCTTCCTGACAACAAAGTAGCTGGTGTAGACAACCTGGATAGTAAATTACTGAAAATGACTGCTGGTATCATATCAGTGCCTGTTTGTCATATTTTTAATAAATGTTTACAAGTGGGCCTGTGTCCAAAGATATGGAAGGTGGCTAAGGTTACTCCTCTACATAAGGATACCAAATTGGCTTTCAATGAGGGCAATTCTAGACCAATAAGCATCCTACCTGGGTTATGTAAAATACTGGAGAAATGTGTGTATGCACAAATTCAAGCTTACTTTCAATCAAATGGGCTAGCAACTGATTCTCAACATGCATATAGAACGGGCCACTCTACGTCCACGGCTCTTATACAAATGACGGACGATTGGCTTAATGCTATAGATAATTCTATGTTGGTTGGAGCTGTGCTGTTAGATTTTAGTGCTGCATTTGACATGATTGACCACTCTCTTTTAATTGAGAAAATTAAATGTTATGGTTTTAATACTTCAAGTTTAATGTGGATACAGAGTTATTTGTCCTCAAGATCACAACAGGTGTATCTTAATGGCAGCTTGTCTAATAGCAGAAGTTTGGATTGTGGTGTTCCACAGGGAAGTTGCCTAGGACCTTTACTTTTTTCTATATTCACCAATGATTTACCTTGGGCTACCGGGCGTGCAAGATTGGTTCTTCATGCTGATGATGCAACCTTATATCATGCTGCACCATCATGCAGTGTACTTAATGTAGTATTGAGTGAGGAACTAAAAGCTGTGCATGACTGGACAGTATGTAACAGACTTGTCCTTAACACCTCAAAAACAAAAAGTATTATATTGGGGACTAGGCAAGGGTTATCTTGTGACCCAAAGTTGGATTTGAGGCTAGGTATTTCAACAGTTCAACAGGTCAGAAGTGCCAAGCTCCTTGGAGTGATGCTGGACTGCACTCTATCCTGGTCAAATCATATCAGTGATATAGTTACAAAGATGGGAAGGGCTGTTGGTATTTCCAAGAAATGTGCTGGTTTTGCTGATCCACCTCTTCTTTGTCAAATTGTTAAGAGTTTAGTCTTGTGTCATATTGACTATTGTTCTACAGTCTGGGCGTCTGCTGCAAGTGGTGAGATCAGTAAGCTCCAGATTGTCCAGAATAGGGCAGCAAGGCTGGTTCTTGGTTGTTCACTAAGAACCAATGTGAACCAAATGCATGCTTCTCTTTCCTGGCTAACAGTGCAGAACAGGTTGTTGGCTAATACTCTAATATTGTTCAAATCAGTAACCGGTAGTAAAACTCCTGCTTTTCTCATGGCCCAAATAGTTCACAGTAGCACTATACATAATCACAATACCAGGGCATCCAGTGAGGGGCATTTTGTACTCCCTCGTCCCAGGAAGAATGCTTTGCGGAAATCTTTTATTTATAGATCTTTATCGCTCTGGAATAACCTGCCTCGAATTCTCACCAGCATTGAAAGTAAACAGGTTTTTAAAAAGAGAGTAATATTTTATCTGAGTTTTTAAATTAGTTTGCTCATTGATGATTTGTTTGGTTTTATATTGTGTAGTTATATTTATATGGTAATTATTATTCTGTGACTGTAAATTGTTTGCTTGTTTTTTTATTGATGCTTTTATTTTTTTCTGTATTGTGTAGTTATAATTATATGCTTTTACTTGTAATTGTATTGAATTGTGGACCCCAGGAAGACTAGTGGGTTGTTGAGGCAACCAGCTAATGGGGATCCTTAATAAAAATCAAAAAAATCCACAATAGAAAAAGGAGAGAGTACATAGTTCTGTGAGGTCTGGTTGCTAAGTTGCTAAATTAGCCTTAGCGTCGTTAGCAACAGCATAGTTAAGCCTTACCAGGCTGAGAATTTTTAACCGTGTAGTTACATGTACATGATTTGATAGTATTTTTGATCTTCTGTCTATCCATCCAGTCAGGGTTTTTTTTAATTTAGTTTCTATCTGCATTTGAGACTGCTATGCTATCACGTTGGCTACGTAGCTAGGTTAGCTTCTATTTTTTTAGCTTCGAAAAGCTGAATATTATTAATCGTGTATTTACATGTTCATGGTTTAATAGTATTTTTGATCTTCTGTCTATCCATCCAGTCAGGTTTTTTTTTAATGTAGTTTCTATCTGCATTTGAGACTGATGCTATCACGTTGGCTACGTTACTAGGTTAGCTTCTATTTTTTTTAGCTTCGCAAAGCTGAATATTATTAATCGTGTATTTACATGTTCAGTCACTGTGAATGTCCATTTCACGTTCTCGACTCTCATTTTCAAGAGGATATAGTATCTGAGGTGGTTTAAAATACAAATCTGTGATCTACAATAGAAAAAGGAGAGAGTGTGGAATCCAATGAGCCAGCTTGTACCTAAGTTACGTTTAAAGCGAAAAAAGATACATCCATCACTGCCTCTCAAGTCCTTCACTGTAACGTTCCTCATCTACGAATCTTTCATCCTCGCTCAAATTAATGGGGTAATCGTCACTTTCTCGGTCCGAATCTCTCTCGCTCCATTGTAAACAATGGGGAATTGTGAGGAATACTAGCTCCTGTGACGTCACGCTACTTCCGGTACAGGCAAGGCTTTTTTTATCAGCGAGCAAAAGTTGCGAACTTTATCGTCGATTTTCTCTACTAAATCCTTTCAGCAAAAATATGGCAATATCGCGAAATGATCAAGTATGACACATAGAATGGATCTGCTATTCCCGTTTAAATAAAAACATTTCATTTCAGTAGGCCTTTAAACTTGCTTAGCACAAACTCAAAGATATGAGACAACATCATGAGGATATATACAACTGATTGCTTGGCTGCTCCAAGGAGGGAGAAATGCATCTTTTGGCTAAGCCTCCTCCAGGTACTGCAGACCTTGTCAGTAAAGCTAACTTTTGTTCAAGGATGCGTCATCAGCATCTCCTTTGATCCAGTCACACCACCATGTTATCCTCAGGTTCGGACAAGGGTCAATATACTGTACATCACATGCAATAATGATATGGTAATAGCTATTGGCTGATACACAGCACATAAATAGTCTAGATTTCACACAGTACATGCAAGTCGTGGACACACACACACACACGCACGCGCACACACACACACATACACAGTAATGAGAACAGCTGGAGGATGTGTATGAGGGCTAAAATGTAGACTGGGGATGTCCTCTGCTCCTCACCTTGACTAGCAGACCCTCACCGTGCATTTGGGGATTCTCCAAAGAGAATGAGACATCCCTCAGTGCCTCCCCTCCTTATATGGTTCTTCCTCTCCCCTCCTTTTGCTTCATCTGCTATTTCTTCCTTTTACCATCCAACCCCCCAACACTTCCTCCATCCGTCAGATTTCCTGTCATTTCCTTCCTGTAGGCCATATCTGTCCGCCACACAAGAGGAGGACAGTCACATAACAGAAGATGTATTAGGACAGTGGGGGTCGATCGGAGGAAATTTTTTAGAGTGGGGGGCGGCCTTTGAAGGGAGGAAAAGTGAAGGGAAAGAGGGTAGAGGCAAAGAAAAACAAGAGTGCTGACTCAAAGGAAAAATAAAGGAGCGTGTTGTGATTCGATGGGCAGGATGATGAGGAAGGTCACTGAAGAGGAGGTGTGTGTCCTCTCTGGCCATACTGTA